>NC_040022.1:18930923-19081159 GCF_000972845.2 Larimichthys crocea
TGCGAACGGAAAAGGGGACATAAATAAAGTTGGAGAACAGCTTCAGAGGCAAACATGTCTTGGTGTGACAATAGGAAAGTGTCCGCCGCGGAACTAACTTGACACAGACGAGTTGCTCTGGCAGGGAACACAGCCGGGGAGTTGAGGAAAAAAAAAGCGCGCCCGACCCCCGTGCCCTAAAAACTGGCTGCAGTTTAACCAGAAAAGAAACAAAGAAGACTGTCTCCACTTCCTGTGCGAACATTCATGCTTGCACTGTGAACAGCCGAGACACAGCACAGTGTTTACCGCCTGTGTTTAACCACAGTTAGCTACAGCAGCGGATGCTCGCTGTGTCCTTTACTCCACTGGCTAACTCACATCAAACATACGAGCTAATTCTGCTTTATATGTAGCTAACGCGTCCAAGTTAAGCTTGGTAATAATTCTGATAAACAAACACGCAAATGTCTCCGAACAAGAAACTACCGCCGCGTATCTAATTAAAGGCGTTATTATGGACGGCTGAAGTTTTCTTGAACAAAACCGCCAAACTAACATCGCTAACGCCCGGCTTCCTTCCGCCAGGGCTAGCGCGGCTAGCGTTAGCTAAAGCCGAAGTTTACTAAAACATGTCTGTGTCAAGAAATGTCTTTTATCCAGCGGCGCAAACAGCCGAGGGTCGTTTCGTGTGCAAAGCTACAACACGCAGCCGACGGACGCGCTCGAGGGACTAACTATCCTGCGTATGAAATTATTTTTTTTCCTAATATTTATTTCACTTTCTTACCTCCGCCATGTTTGCAATCCTGTAGGGTCACGTCAGGGGTCAGTGCAAGTTCCCGGATGTAGAGCCCCGCCCACCTGCCGTATGAACGCACAGCAGATGTTACTGACATACATTATGCGCTTTTGTCATATTATATTCAAACTTAACGTATAACATATAGGTTTAAACGATGGATATACTGTAATTACATCTAAATCTATAAAAATTCAATGTTTTATACGCAAAATGAGGGATAACCAAGAATAGGAGCCTACATGTGACATGTTTTGGACTTTAAATGGAAAACTAATCTTGATCGTCAGTTATTTTTTACAGTCCTGAGCATTTATAACATGTATCCATTATACTTACTGGAGAAAAACTAGGCAACAGATACTGAATTTACCTCTGTCCAATTCAAATTAAAAATCTAATCAAAGATGACAATTATAGAGAATATAAGATCAAATAAAGACTTAATATTTCACTCTCACTACTCAAAAGTACTTTACTCCGCATAACCAGCCTGTAATGTTGATTTAGAGATAAAACTAAGAGAAGTCCTGCTTTCTCCACTTCAAAATGCCTTTTCCATTATAACTACGTTTTGTCTAGCAACAAGCACTCTTCTTGGTAAAAGGTACATTTGTAATACATATACTATAATTTGATTCTGGTTATATATTGATTATGCTTAACCAACTCCAGCCGTAATGCTATTTCAAACGCAACCCTATTCCATGACACAGTTCAATTTGACAACAAGTGTACCGGTTTAATGCGGCTGTCTCTTCTTGGAATCACAGATTTATGTGGTGATAGCGGGCGCAGATCCCACTATGTTGCTATGTAGAGAGCCATCACCTCATTTTGTTGTAGGACGGATATTCACAGAGGTCCATTAGGCAACGCTTTACTTATCCATGGCAATAAAAACCCTGCAGTTTGGACATAAAAGAGCAATTCTTTCTCTTTAACCTTTACGAAAATGTGGTCATCAGTGATCCAAACAATGGCGTAGTTCCCACACATATCCGAATGGCTGTTAACATCCGTTGTTAAAAGCACATGATGGGTTACCAAAGATAACTCACACAGTTTACACAGCTGAGGAGACTTTGGAAAGTGTGTCATCACTGGAGACTGCATAAAAGGGCTGATCAGGCAGAGTTTTGAAACTTATACATGAGATCCGCACTGCTCATGACTTATGTCGTTGAACGATGTCAGAGTCAACGTCCGTGTGTGTGTCCTCTTCGGGGTCATTTCTGCGCAGTGGTGTACACCTGTGGAGGATCCAGGTGGAAAGACTGATGGGAGAAAAACTTTCCAAGACAGTGAGTAGCAGCCACTGAATTATCTTTGGGATTCATTGAACTGCAAAAACAATTGCAGAAAAACAGCCTGACTGTTAGGCTGATATCTCTTAACAGGTAGCAGAGGGCCGAGAACTGAAGACCACACTGCCAGCGATGAACCGTCACTGGCGAGACCAAAACGAGGCACTAATATCAGTGCTGTGAACTAGGCTGTGAAGGAGTGACCTCCAAATGCTCTGCTAGAGGGGAAAATGGGGGATGGTCATCAGTCTGTCACAGCCATTCATTAGTTTGAAATAATTTAATATATCTCCACAGCATTGTCAAGACAATGTGATTTCATTTTCCATGCTAGAAAAATAAAAAAAAATAAAACACCATGATTTTGGTTGCAAATCTTTTTTTATCACGTTATACACTTACAAATATGACACCAGATAAAGAAACTGTGTGAAATGCATGACTAAAGTCAGCGTTGTGGTCTTATTAGAGTCCATTCATTGTCTGCGTGATTCACTCAGAGTAAACAGCGTAGACAGTTGCCAAACCAAACAGAGAGCTGTTCTTGAAGGATGAAGATGAAGGTGTCATTAGTTGCATCCCACGACCGCGGCTGCTGATTTGCATGCTCTGCCGGTGCGCTGACCGATGTGGACCAGGACGACGGTCTTATATCTGGGAATCATGGGTCCTTCACACGGGCTCTTATGACCTGGGAGGGGCAATCCAAAGAATTAAACTGACAGAACAGAAATTACATTGCATTTAAATGAACACGCTTTTCAGATTCATTTACCTCACATATTGTTTTTTTCATTTTTTGAGACCACTCCACTTCATATTTCTCCTCTTTGGAGGTAACTGGTGAGTACATCCTTCAGTATGTCTGTGACAGGACACCGGGAAGCGTTTAAGTGGCCCTGTGGAACAAAAAAAAAAAACATTTTACTTCTTAATGCAATGTTTTGATTGGTAAAAAAATACATTGATTTAAACTTGGAAAGTAAAGCACTTCAAGCTATGATCGGTAAAAATATTCAATGCATGTTTCTCTTCGTGTTCATCTCTTAACATATGAAGAACACCAGCATACTTTTTTTTGTATGTCAGAGCAAATCGTACCTTGGTGTAGGTTTTGGGCTGAAGTACTGAAATTGTCAGGTCAGAAAATAGAAACGATTCATTGCCCAATATTTGATAAAGTAATCTCTTAAACCAGCAAACACCACTGTATTGTAATTATACTGTGGCGCAGCATGTTAAACCATAAAGGTGAATCTCACCCAACTGGTAGGTGTTCTCCATTGTTATCCGCGTGTTGTCTTCATGATGCCCTAGTTCATCTATGCACGACGTGGTACTTATAGAGCTGAAAGACATGATTGGATTGAAGAAGCTGTTAAGAAGAGGGCCATGGTATCTGCACAGTGTGGTCCACATAAGTCATAATTTAAGAAGGCATCTTAATCAAGTATACTGCCTTATGAATGCTTTATATTATTTGCATAGTATACTCACTCTTAGTCCTGCCAGTGTTTTTTTGCCTTGACTCCATGGCTTCCCTCTGAGGGCGCCTTGCCCTTCTCTCTTTCTGGGATTTGTCTTTGGGCAGATAGACATGACAGCTCCCCTTCTTTTTTAGCTTGACTTTAAGATGTACACTAACATACATTGACGTTAGCTTGATTAATATCTAGTTAGTTGACACTACAGTCATATACAATAGCTGAATGAACACACTGAAGGTAAAACACATGGCTGTTAAGTTAAGTTAGCCGTTAAGTTAGAGGTGCCCTGTTTGTGATTTTGTTTAGTGTTACAGTATAGTTTTTACAGATTATGTCGTGTCAAATAGGTCCCAGAGAAACACTTACTGAGGGGAATTAAACACATTTTACCGATTTGACCTCCGGACGGAAAACACGAAGCGTTAGCCCTGTGGGCTTGTGTTGTCATGAAAACCATGACCCAGTGCGTGGGGGGGCTTCCATGGACGAGCTTCCACTTACAGTACACTGCTGTTTAACCTATACATAATATATACATATATTACATATATATGTATATACATATATATGTATATATGTCTATGCTGTTTATTATAAAACTACTATTAAAAATGTGTATGTCGTGATATATATGACACATATAAGTCATGTCATATTATTGGTATCCCGTTCAAAGTGAATAATAAACTGATAATACTCGAGTTCATCCATCTTATCTACTGTAATTTACTAGTTAATAGGCCTTTTTCACAACAGCCATTTTGACATGAAATAGTAGGGTCAACGCAGGTGTTTCCAATGACACCAATTAACCCCTTAACGCCTGAATCTATATAGCTGTACTGTATATAAAAAAATGTTTTATGTGTGTTTTGTCTCTAAGTAGATGGTAAATAATGTTGAGATTATTAACAGGCATAATGATCAATTTGGGGTCAATTTGGTATGTTGCAAATTTGCAACAACAGGCATAATGGTCAATAATAAGATAACAATAACACAGTAATATAACAGTGAAAAAACAATGTTTTATTTATTCATCCTCTTTTTACTTATTTATTTATATAAATCTGCAACTGCAGGTTTTCAATAGCAGCAACAGCAGTTCTTTGTAATATAACAATGTAACAATGTACAACGTACAATTTAAGGTTCTGTTCCATTTATTGCAGCAGAGACTCTCCAGTAAGCACCACAGCAGCACTCTGACCACGTCTACTATTTCATGTCAAAATTCCTGCTGTGAAAAGGTCTCTTACAAGCTTTTACCACACCTGATTTTAAGTTGTCATCACTATTACATTTTATTCAACTGATAAATCGTTCATAACCATCTGCCGATGAAGACTGTGAAATGTAGTTGAAAGCTCCTAAAAATGTATCTATACACATGATATACGAATATCTACTTACTCATATTTAAATGCTCTAACTAAATAGACTTTGGGGTGAGATTCTCAGTTAACCTAATAATAATTTGTTCCCAGACCTTCTCCTTTCCGGTGGCCAACTTCGGAATAAATCATGATGAATAATAAAAAATTATACTTGGAGTGGAAAGAGTGGAATCAGGTAGAGTGATGTGTCATTTGGCCAATACTCCCAAAGTATACGTTTATATTTTTTGAACAAATGAGAGAGAGATAAGTGTCTCATATTTCCTCTTCTTTATTACCAAGTAAAACAGGTATTACATTATATTGATTTTTTTCATATATTTACTTTCAAAATCTTTGGATGGGAAATTTACATGAAATGTTTGCATATTCTGTGTCTAATGCAGTGAAAGGAAAACAGCCAAAAAAAAAAGTTGTAGAAAAAATAAACCTACAGAAAGTATTGGAGGACTTAGTGTATGCTCAAAAATAAGGCAAAGAAAAACATAAGCATTATTAACAGAAACACTGTAAACTGTTCTTAATTAAATGAATGAACTTTCTAATAACTAAATGAAATATTACACCCAGGCCCAAAACTGTGAGTCAACACATTAAAACATTCTATAAAGTGATACATATCAGCATGTGTACATGTGACATGAAGCCATGGATTGTTTTATTAATGAAATTTAAGGTGTGTTTTGTGTGCAGGTCAAACACAGGAGAATGTCAAACACCTATATCAGATGCATGGAATGGAAATATCAATGAATACATGCCAAATTTATTGACAATGGGTTTCTGAGGGTGCAACAACAGCAAAAAACAGAGATTGGAGATTTAGGTGAAGGCAAAAAGTCTCCTCTCATAGCACGTTTATACAATAACACACAAATCATGACCTTATTGAAATGGATAAATTGGTATTGCATTGATAAGACTGGTGATGGACAAATGCAGATTTCATGCGGCACCGTTTGGAGTTATTCATCAACAGTAACACTTTTTTTTTTTTTTTTTTTTTTGCACAAGAAACCCACACGTAAAACAATAGATGAAGAGTGGTGGTGTTGTTACATAGAACCTAATGCATTATGAG
This sequence comes from Larimichthys crocea, assembly GCF_000972845.2. Classification (NCBI taxonomy): domain Eukaryota; kingdom Metazoa; phylum Chordata; class Actinopteri; family Sciaenidae; genus Larimichthys; species Larimichthys crocea. The sequence goes on from NC_040022.1 coordinate 18,936,977, forward strand.
TGCTGACATCAATAAACCAATAGACAATCACAGACACATCCATATGCCCAGAGAAATATTTGAAACATAGCTTTTTATGTACAATTTTTACACTTAAGTTTTTAAATATTGCTATTAGAAAATGATAAAACATTTATTCAACATGGTGGAAAAGGAAGAAAATAAAACAGGACACAGGGAATAGTGCTGTCTTCTTGATAGACGTTTCCTTTCATTACTCTGTGAAGTCCCCAATAATACTCGTCAAGACCTCTATCAAAGATCATTTCAAGAATTGGCCATGTTTTTAAGCAGCATCAAAGGCAACTCCTACAATCTTCAGCCCAGGTCCCCTCAACAATTCTCTTAAACTTAAAGCTCCCTTTCACCACCGTATGGCACTCACATCTGGCTCTATGTGAATTACATCTTAAGGCCCTTTCAAGCAGAACTTCTGTAAGATTAACAGAATAAATTAACCAAACTGTTCCAATAAAAGTAGCAGCTTCTGTTAGTCACACAACTATCACCTCATTGTTACAAAAGTTGACCATTCGCACAACACGAATACCACTAAAGTCCTGTGATGTGGGAGAATTGATGTATCGCAGCATTGCACGTGCCCATAGTGGTAATGTAATGATTTTTGTTCTGTAGCAGGTCAAACCGCTGTAACTAATTTACTGACAGTTTCAACTCTCTGTTCACATGACCCGTCAACGGCAAAGTAGTTGTAAAGGCTGCACGTGTAAAAATATAGCATTACATATGTGTGCTTCAATCCTGAACACAGGATGGGACAATATGAGCGCCCAAATAAAGATTTTTGGCGAACAGATAAATTATATTTTGTAGAGAAATTAGTAGCATTTAAAAATAATCCAATTTGAGGACACAAAAATCTATTCTGTACTCAATGAACTCATTCACATGTTTGCTAATACCCATGATTGATCTGGTAATTAGGTAGTAGTAAAACAGTAAGGAGGCACACAACAGCTACACATACAGTAAAAATACATCATATAGTGTCGGTTGCACACCTGCTATTATGAACCTTTTTGTCTGAGAGTTAATCTGCGCTTTGTTAGCTCAGACTAGCTGAAATATGCTGTTTGGTGCAGAACAGGTAGTGTACAATAGGTTTATTACAGCTTTTTTGCTCTTAACAGTTGCTTGTTTGCTGCCAAAAAGAATGGGAGCAGTGAGAGTGAATCAAAACAGTAAAGTTAAGGGCTGTAAAACCAAAACACTGAGCTCAACGACGCTATTCCAGTGATAATTATCAGCAGGTTTGTCGCTATGAGCAACCACTTTCACATAAAAAATAATTGTGATCCATTGTTAATATAAAAATAATGATTGTATTAATTCAAAATTAAATTGAAAACTTAAAATATATTTCAATTTCAGATAAGGCAAATGAGTGAAAGAGGTTATTATTGAGATAATTGAGATAACCAACATGTTTATTGAGCATAAAATAGATTATTTCTGCTCAAATTAAAGCATTCTTTGAATGATGATAATTATTCTACAAAATATAATTGATGTGCTTGCACGCTCCAAATTCCCCATCATGGGATCTGGACTGAGGTACAAATATAATTCCATATAAAAAGCACCTTCAGATCAAGAGTGCTGATGTAAGTCGAGCGCTGCGGGTCATTCTGAACTGTGAACTGACCGGTCGCCTTTAATCACAAGACTGATAGAATGGGCTGTGACATTTCAAAGGCTGTCTACACAGAAACACAAATTCTGCTTAGACAACGATAAAGATCGGTCACACATGGCGGAAAAAAGTCTGATTTGAGGTGGCAGTGTAAATCAGATATTACCATGTAACCTATAACTTATTGGAATACAACTGCAAAGCAACCCTATACTACACTTTTTAAATTTTGTACATTTTCCATTCTTTTCCACCTTGTTTAAGATTGTTTCAATATTATATAATCTATTCACATTATCTTTTACAGTGCATTTGCAATGACAACCAGTTAGACAAAAGAAACAGCAATGAATAAGGCTGGATCACTGAATCCACAATTATGTTAACAAGAACAAAGAATCAGGGTTTTCCTATATTTTACTCCATGTAAGCCCATAAGTGTTTCAAGTGCACAAAACTAATGATTTGTATTTACTTGCATAAACTCAGCAGCAGTCAATCTACTGAATATGATGTTATGAAGTCAAATATCATCTGTGTGTGTGTTTGTTTGTGGTTATGTTCTTTTATTCTGTTAAATCTCAACCATTATTTCTAATGGTTGCTAAAGATAAAGTTTCAAATGCACTAAACATGGGATGGATCCATAGTCTTCACAGTCAAAAAGCCATTGATTCTTTTGGTTCCGTTCACAAACAGGCCCACTAATTATCCGCCAAATATTTCCCTGTGAAGCAGAACGAAACATGTCAGAGAGCGGAGAAGTTCAGCCTTGAGTCAGCATTTACATGACTAAACCCACGGTACTCAAACTGACCTGCAGCAAATCTCTTCTTGATCAGCGATAGCCGGTAGCCAGTCCCAACCAACTGGATGTCGCACCCTGACAGAGTGCTGCCCTCACTGGTAAACTGGACCGCCAGCTGGGAGGGTCTACAGAGACCTTCTGTCATCTGGAACCGGCCCAGAAGAGCCCCTACTCCTGCAGGACACAGATACAGTATTGATATAAATAGAAAATAGTTGCATACTGTTACAGAGATTTCAGTTTTAGACTTCTGTTTGTTTAAAAAGAGGATTATGTACAACACTGACCTCCATTTTCAGATCTGTGAGAGAGGCTGGGGATTTTCCACTGTATCGTCTGCTGCTCTGAATTCCTTTATAAGAAAACAATACTACGTTACAGAGGACATGTTGCTGTTTGATAGGAAATGAATAAGGCCTAAGTCCTTAATTCCTTATGTCGTTAATATAGAAAAACTTGATGATCAACACACAAACAAAACAACATAAAAAGTGCTCATATCTCTATCATTAGGCATGCAATGTCCATTTAGCAGGTATATACTCAGCTCCTAGAAATAGAAAGATAGTAAACAGAGCATCAACATGTGAGAAAATATCATCTAAACATCCTAGGGGTAGTAAATAGTCTTAGCCTCTCTACCTGAGCCCCCAGAACTGGTCCCAAATGCTTACCAGGTGGCAGGGGGGATCATGGCCTGGACTTTGGCCATGCCTCCATCCACAGGAACCAGGAAGTGGATGTTGTGTAGTGGCATAGGGGCAGCCATTGCCTCTGTGTTGTATTTGTAGTCTATTCTAAGGTCTGTGTTGGTGGCATCTCCTCGCCAACTCACTGCCAGGTTCAGAGGAGTGGACTGGATCCCTGCTGCTGACACCTGAGACACATGCAAACACAAGACAGTGAGATATACGGGTGGATGCTATAGTTAGAGCGACACATAGACTGATAGTAGGTACCAACAGTTTGGACGAAACCTCATTCAATGTCTTTAGTTTTGTTACTTTCTACATTGCCGATTAACACTGAAATGAAAACGATGAAATTACACCTATGCAATTAAACAAAAATGTGTAAATCAAACAAATGTGTTAAGATTACAGAGTGGAGGGGTGTTCTGGGTCATTATCATGTTGAAAAACAAATGATGGTCCCACTACATGGAATAGCGTGTTGCTGAAAAACGCTATGGTAGCCATGCTGGTTAAGCCTTGGATTGCCATCAGTGTCATCAAAGCATGGCCACACCATCACTCCTCCAGGCTTTAAGGTGGGAACCACACATGCAGATACAATGTGTTGACCTTCTCTGAGTCTCACAAAGACATGGCAGTGACACATCAGACCAAAGTACAGATTTCTACTGGTCTAATGTCCATTCGTTGTGTTCGTTGTTTCTTGGTACGAGAAATTCTTTCCTTCTTCTTCTTGGTCTCTTTTAGTAGTGGCTTCTTTGCAGTTATTCAACCATGAAGGTCTGATTCACACAGTTGATGCTGCATGTATGTGGACTCTAATCTGAGGTGCCATTGCTTGGTGTTTTATGAGGTTGATAACTGTAACAAACTGGTTCTCTGCAGCAGCTCAGAGTGTGCAGCTCAGCTCATCAGCGTGTTTGATGGATTTTTATGACTTTACTTGATTGAAAAACCTGTTGAAAATCGTTCCAGGTGACGACCTTGTGAAGCTGATTGAGTGAATATCAAGAGTGCAAAGCTGTCTACTTTAAAGAATCTAAAATATAAAGCATATTTTTCTTTGTTCATCACATGATTCCATGTGTTATTTCATAGTTTTGATGTCTTTCGTGTTAATATACAATATAGGAAGTAATAAAGATAAAGAAAAACCATTGAATGAGGAGGTTTGTCCAATCTTTTGACTCATAATATACATGATACCTGATATTTGATCATGTCCACATTGTAGTATGTCGCCTGAGGCTTCTGTTCAGCCACTTTTTTCAGATGGCTCATCAAGTTTGGCATGTTCACCCAGAACTCCTTGGTGTCTACACTGTCTGTTGTGAGGTCACTGAGAGATGAGAGGTAAGCATTTAATTGAGATAGTCTTGACATGAAGTTACTCCATGAACCATGTGATTAGATAGTTATATCATGTATGTATTCTAAAAAACAAAGAGCAATGACACGGTTGTGTGTGTTTGCTTGTTTTTATTCTTACCAGCACAGCAGCTGTGGGTTGGGGAGGACCTGCTCCAGTCGGTTGTAGTTGCTGATGCTAAAGGTGAGGACGGGTTGAGTTGGGTGGCTGGAAAAATGCCTGGTTATGCCCGCAGGGAACGACAGCACCATCTCCCCTGTGATCTTCACAACACATCTGGGACAGAGGAAGAAGGAGATAAAGCTAAACAAAAACATACCCTCCCTAGCGTCCCATCATTGCTGAAACTTATCAGTGCATCAATCCATAACAAATGCAGGTCATGGCACTGTACAGAAGAGGGACATGTAGACGTACTTGCTGGGGTCTGCGCCTTTGAAATAGGCATTGATGGTTTCTGTGAAGGCAGCTGCCACTGGTAAAGTGTCCTGGGGTCCCATGGTGAGCGGACTGGGTCCTCTGGAGCATCCTATTGAAAACACACAGAAAAACACTAGGTGTCTATTCTCTTGGGTTTGGGTATTCTAGCAGAGGACAGGGGAGTACAAACAAACATAAGCAAACAGGCAAAATTAAGACTCAACAATCCATCGAGAAACACTAGGTGAGTGAGCAGGATGTGGGTTGGGATAGCAATATTCAGTGAACATGAGCATGGACAGGACTGCAGGTGAAAGGAGGATGTTTTCAGCTCATGCACTAGTGGGACTACAGTGGCATTTTGGCTTGACTCACCTTCAAAAGCTAAATAAAACCTTCCATGGTCAAACCATACCAGAGGCTGTGAGGCCTCTGAGTGAGCAGAGACATGAGGAGGAGAGAGTCATGGAAAGGGACAAGACTGTGAGGCAAAGACACGATGATGAGCAGACAACGGACAACGTGGACAGAGAGGGAGGCTAAAGACAAATAAGAGCATTAAGAACAGTTGCTGATCGTGTACCTGCGGTGGACATGTTAAGGTCTCGTCCTAAGGTTGGAGTTGATGCTGCACTCTGCAAGGTAATGGAAGATATGGAGGAAGAGCTCTCCGCCCGGGCCAACGGTGCAAAAGGTGGAGGGCTGCCTGAAACCGGCGGACTGAAGGGCCGAGACTAAAGACAGTACACAACAATGCACATTTTCATTAGAGCGAGTGAAAATGACAAAAGGAAGACTAATACTTTCTTTTACCAAGGAACATACATAATTATTAATAAATTTAGAGTATTAACAGTCAGAGAAATGAAAAGACACTTCACATGTACCAGGTCTGTGATTGGTTTTCCCGGGGGCAGCTTCGGTCGTGAGGATGGTCGAGGAGGAGGAGGAGGAGGGACCGGACTGCCTCGAGACTGAGGCGTGGCAGGACGAGCTGGAGACGAGGGGCCTGCGGCACATACCAGTGTCTGTGGTTAGCGCTGCCTTCAGATCACAGCGAGAGAGATTTTCATTCAACAACAGCTCCAACATTTTTACTCCTGTCACTTTCACAGAGAGGGTACTGGATATGAATGTGCTTTAGGTTTCAATTTAACTTTTTTGTCAGTGATTGAAATAGGCAAAAGAAACTGAAACATCATGACCTGTATATTACAGGAGAATACTTGAAATCAAGAATAATATTTTGCATCTTTCCTTATTATTAAAGTTACTAGAGGGACATTAAGGAGGTATGTAATCTTACAGAATCACACCAAGTAAAAAATGGGCTGTGTGCTTACAATCGTACCACTAGATGTCAGTAAGAAACCCGACTACATGTTTATTTATTTTAATATAAATAAACATATAAAAATTTAAGTATTTTAAGTTAAACCCATTCCACCTTTTCTCTATAAAGATCAACTTGTTTGGGTTAGTTTTATTGTAGTTATGTGATTTTTAATATGGTATTACAAATAAAGACTTAATGTTAGTTAATGTTTCCGTATGTTTCTTTTAGAAAGAAAAACAAGGTGATAATTTAATTTTGTAATATAATAAATTACTTTGCATAGTTTTACATTAACCAGCAACTTCAACTTCAAAACAGGTGTTACACTATTTACTGCTGATATAAGGATACATATAATAAGTAATAAATAATTCAAGTATTCACATTTTCCATTCTAAATCCATTCTTATCAGGTAATAAAGTGTTACATCACTTATGAAATCATTATCTCTGGTAACTGTATTAATATAATGTTGTTTTATTATTCAAGTAATATTACATTGTCACTGCATCAGTTGGAACAAGCTCTGAAAACTGCTTTGGAGAACGTGTCCTACACACTAAACGGGTCAAAATACTACTTCTTTTTCCAGGAAATCATAAAAACATAAATAATGTTTATATTAACTGGAAAGCTGACAGCAAAAACAAAACGTGACTGCTAGTCATGAGATGGTGATGAATTTTCAGAATCTGCATTTCAAGCATCTCCGTATCATTTCCTTGGAGGTACTGATGGCAGCATCACTCTCCCTTTTTCAAGCAAACCACACACACAGACACTCCAAAGTTTAAACACTCTGATCACACTTTGTGTGAAGGCAGCATAATGAGCCATTGTAAACATTCAGAAAGAGACTCAGTACTCACTGCTGCCTGAGTAAGGCCCTGGGGAAGACATAATAGACCTGTAGGTGGTTGGTGGGAGAGGAGGTGGCGTGCCCCTGAAGCTCGGCGTCAGCTCTCGGGGTGAACCCACAAAGTCTGGGATATCATCTCTTAGATATGCTCCCTCCGGTGTCCTCTTTCCCCCCACACCCCCCAGGACTAGGGGAGACGTAACTCCTACCCGAGGAGACCTCCGCTCTGCTGGCAGAGGGGGCACGGGGCTGATTGGAGCAGGGGACGAAGAGTACTCTGCAAACTGCAGCACCTCCTCATCGATTGCATCATCATCGAGGCATAGAGGAGGTGACTTAGAGGGGGAGAAGTCAGGAGGCAGAGGAGGGGCTGGTTCGTCCGGAGGAGGAGGTCCAAGCATGATGGAGGAGGGTGAGCCTGGTGGCGTGAATGGAGGAGGAGACCCGGGAGATAACGGCGGAGGCGAAGGCGGGGGCTCGTTTGGCGGAGGCCCTGGAGAGAGGCAGGGGGTGGAGGGGGTGGACGAGGGTGTGTCTGGGGGAGGAGAGTCCGGTGGAGGGGGTGGAGCGGGCTCATCAGGCGGCGGGGGTCTGTCCTCAGTGAAAGTAACCCATCTGGGAGAAACCATGTCCTCACTGGTGTGGGGGCTGTCCATGGGGCCGAACACATCATCCAGGTCAGGGGCGGGGGAGCCTCGGTAAGAGGCGGGGGACAGGACGTTCAGGTAGATGGGGGCTGAGCTTCGAGCTGCCCTTCCATTGGGTAGATCAGCTACAAAGAATTTGAGGGGTGATTTAGATCAAAGTGCTCATAGAAATGAACTCTGTAACAGATACAAGCTGTTTATCAAGCCAAATTTACCAGCAGAGTCCGAAGGATAGCCGTAATGACTTCTTGATGGAATGTTTTTTGGAGGAAGCGGAGGAGGAGCTGCAACAAAAACAACAGCTGAGTCCAGTTCAGCACTAAAGTTACAACAAAGATAATGTAAGCTTCATTCATGCCAGCTCACCTCCTGTTGGAAAACTTCTACTCAGCGGTGATTCTGAGCGTGGTCTCGAGTCGCCCCATAATTCAGTAGGAACCACTGCGATTGACAAAGAAACAGTTAATGTTACCTCAGTATGCTGCACCTGCTACGTGCTTAATAACAATTCATGTGATGTCCTATCAATAGGGGACCGACCATCATATCTGGCATATTTGGTCTCTGAAGGCAGCCCAAAAAAGGCAGGAACGTTCTGTGACAGCCTGTCGCTGTAAGAGGAGAAGTACAACAATTAAAAAACGTCATTAAAGATATAGGCTATCTGGAGCAGGACCAGAGTTTTCAGTTCAGTCAGTGGTCAGACCTCGGCGTCTCAGGTGCAGGACTTGGTGTGGGGGTGGAGCGTCTGGGTCTAGCAATCTCTTCACCTATGAGAAACAACAACAACAAAAAAACTGAACTGTTGCTCTGTTCCACTTGTATATGAACAAATTCACATGGAGAAAAAAAAATATTTTAAGCCTCCTCAATGGATAGCAATATAGGTCTGATGGTTGGTCCTGACTAAAATATCTACTGGATGGATTTCTACAAAATTAATTTTATCATTTATTCAATGTCAGTTTATTTGTTTCATGTTTGTTCTATGACCAAAACATGCAAAACATTCTCATCTGCCTCAGCTGTACTTTGTGTTTAGTGCTAATTGGAAAATGTTAGCATGCTAATATGCTAAACATGGTAAATATTACACCTGCTAAGCATTAGCATGTTAGCATTTAGGTCAAAACTCGACCGTATACAGGAAAAGAGGATAAACTTTAAACATCTGTTTCCAGATGTTTTGGCGTACTTACAGGACAAATTCCTTTTTATCTGCCCCTGTAAGAGACAGAAGAAGAAATTGAGGATAGACAATATATTGTAAAAGTGTACAGCACAAACAAAACACTTTATTGTTCTATTCAAGATGTTGTTGTTTTTTTAAAACAAGTAACAAAGTAGCGATATTCATGCAAACTTTATAGAAATTGTAGATACTCTTCTGTAATAGTTTTTTGGACACAAATTCATATCATGAAAATATATCTATTTCAGTAAATTTGTATCAGAAATTCTTAAATGTTTGTCACCATATTGTCATATATTTCACTTGTTTTAAGAAAATTAAGATTAACCCTGAGATGTATCCCTTTATCTTTCTGTGAGGCATGTTTAAAAACACGGGTCAGGCAGCAGAGATTAGGAAGCCGTGAATTCAGGCTGTCGGCTTTGAAACAGCCAGCAGATGGTGTAAGAAACTCACCGGGCTGCGTCTCTGAGACCAGCAAAAAGGAAGAGAGAACAGACCTGGGTCAGAGAGTGAGTGACAAATCAGTCAAATGGACACAAACTAAAAACTGCACACACCGCACCTCTTTACTTGCACCGCAAAGCCTAATAATAATAATAATAATGCAACATGAGCCATAACAGCCTTCAGATTATCAGGACAATACCGGCATCACCCATGATCAATACACACAGAACTGCACACTGAATGTAGCATGTTGCTCAGACCAAATGTATAGGTTTGCAGCTTTGTGTGTGTATGTTATGTTTACTGTGCATTATGTGATAGATGCTTTGCCAGACAGGTTCAAGTAAAGCTGTAGCTAAACAGAAAAAGACGTCAACAAAAAGAGGTGAGGTCTCTTAAGGCCTAGAAAGGCAACACTGAGGGTGAGACAGAAGCTGCATGCAGAAAAAAAAAGGGTGAAGCCTTAAAGGCAATTTATAATTGCATTATCAAAGGGAGGGATAAGCATTTTCAAGTGAATTCATGCCATGCAATCCTCGTTGGTGATGATACAGATGTGAAAATGAACGACAGGCTTACCGGACTTCTCTTCTACGAGATGACGGCAGATAAGTGAGATGAAAAGACAGACAAAGTTGTAAGACAGAGAGGGATAGAGAGAATTCAACATCTATTATAATATATAAACTGCAGTGTGTGTCTGTGTGTGTGTCTTTCAGTGCTGTGTAGCAGAACAAGAGTGCTGATCAGTGTCGCTCACCAGAGACGGAGAGAGTGCCAGGCCTCCCACTGAGGCTTTTAGCTCGTCCATAGATGGAGGGACACACTTGGCACTGTCCGACACCAGCGGCTTGATCTTAATTTTGAATTTTTTCTTGCTGTCCTCGTCGTCCTCTGAGTCGCTGGAGGAGAAAAACTGCTTTCCTTTGGAAGCTGGTGAATATGCATCAAGGACAATGTACGAACAAAGAGTTCAACACAAGGCAAAGCATATTTAAAGATCAAAAATCAATTAAGTACATCTGCTCAAGTACTGTACCTTTTTGAGACACTTTATTGTTTTCTTTTTCTATTACTGCTACTTTATACTTTTGTGTATGTGACACTTTAAAGTCACACACCACCAAATATTTCACTGATTTTGATGAAAGTGGATCATATTTATGGAGAAAGTGTTTATTGGTTTTCCCTCTGATGCCTTCACCTGCTCCACATCATCTCTGTGTGATTTACAGAGTTTCCTGATAGACAGTAAACTGCTGCGAACTATAGCTGCTGTTAACTAATGTTAGCTCAGTTTGTTAGCCGGGTTGCATAGACTGTGAGCTCGGAAAACCGGGGAAGTATAGTGAGTGTTTGTACCACAGGCATTTTGGACGATCAAGAGGAGGAAGTTTTCAGGCCTGGGATGCAGACGGGAGGCAATGTTGTGCCAGAACCAGAGCTGGGCAAGTGGACAATGTAACCAAGCTCAGCAACCTCAAGACCGCAGGGGATGTTGAGAAAAAGAGAAAGTCACAGAGCAAGAAGCAACCGGACAAGAGTAAATCTGGGACTGACTTCTAGTCGGTGAAACAAAAGTCTGACAGACAGACGCCCAGCTGGGCTTCTTGCTGTCGGACTAGTAAGTAATATTTTCTGGCTTCTATGTGTTGTGTTGTTGCACTTGCTTAATATTTGGCTTATAGCAAAGTTGTAAACTTGCTAGTTTTTGTCCATAAGTAATATAATAATAACAACTGCACATGTACAGCTGTCCATATCTACAGCAGTGGTGTTGCACTTGGGGGCGCCAAAACAGTCAAGTTCTATGCAGTGTTGCTTTAAAGCGATGTACACATAAATGCATCAGTAATTATAATCCAACGATATAACATACATTTTACATGCTCGTATCGCTACATCTACTTTAGATCTGAGTACTTCTTCCACTTCTGCAGTAGAGGAGTGATATGTCCTCTCTGCGTCTTGTCTGCTGTGTCCCAGTTAACAATATTACACCTGCTGTAACTGACACTCCTGCTCTGTCTCAGCTAAATCATCCTGCTCTGGGGAAGTCTCCATAGTACGAGCTTTCTATGAATCAAACATACAGCTGCTGACACCTGCGGGAGCAAAAACTTAAAATATCAGTGAACTGGGGGTCAGTTGTTAATGAGAATCGTGGCTCGGTGACATCTGGAAAGCCAGTCTGAATGTAATGTGTCACATGTGATGCACACATGTGATGTGACAAGAGAGGGAAGGATTATTGATTTGGCTGAGGAGCATTCATCCAATGAGTCTCTTAGCCTAACGGGTCAATAGTTTTGCAGGGGAAGACTCCCAAGACTGCTGCGGCTACTACTTCCGCTCTTCACTAAAAAGGATATTGTCACCTTCGTCACCGGGACGGAGACTGAAGCCCTCCTCATCCACGTCAGGAGAGGCCTGGAAAAGAGGGAGGAGAGGAGTGACAGTCATTTCCAGTCCATCATAAGCTAAAACAGGGTGCATCGTTAAACTTCTTCTTCCCCTGTGAAATATCTCTGCATATAAATGTGGATCAGATTTCACAGATGGCTTGCTTGAGATGGTCAGCTTCCTGAGTGAGGCCGTTGCTGACTCACAGAATATGCAGTTATCACTCTCATCACAGCTTTTACTCAATACTTTTAAACCCACCATTACATGACAGCAATGGCCACAGCACTGTACAAATATTTCACGCCAAAGCTGCTCGGTCAGAAAACATCAAAAAGAAGGAAGGAAGGAACGAAGGAAGGAGGAGGCAGCGTACACTTACATATCTGTCCCAGTCGATCTCCCCATAAAAACCATTCGGTGCTCCATTAGCCTTTTTCTAGCAACAAAAAGTGGATTCAAAATATGAAATGTCAGTGTGAATAATAATCTTTATATAAAAAAGATTCAGGTTTATTATTATTTGGATATTCATTTTGTAGTTTTGGTCATTATTCCTTTCAGTAAAAATAATGTTGTACATGCCAAACATGCTAAAAAAAAAAAAAGAAAGATGGGGCAAGAAATATGAGCAGTCACATGGACAGACAGTTTATGTTTATACTTATTTGGAACAAAAAAACAAAGTCAAATTGTTTCCGTTCTACACATACAACTTACCTCCTAGGTTAACCTTGACTTATCATAGCTAATATTTCCAATTTTCCGTTTGGGTTCACTATTGGTTTTTACTTCTAAAGAGAGTCTTGGCTTGGGCGTTTGTGACTCAAGAGATAGAACAGGTCGTCTACTAATCAGAGGATCGGTGAGTCAATCCCCAGCTCCTCCATTCTGCATGTCAAAGTGTCCTTGGGCAAGATACTGAATCCCAAATTGCTCTCCCGGTGTGCGAATGAATTAGCTCCTGTCTGATGAGCAGTTGGCACCTTGCATGATAGCCAGTGCCAATCAGTCTTGAGTGGTCAGAAGACTAGAAAGGCGCTATATAAGTACAGTTTGTTTACAAGCTGTCTGACTTCTCATGTTCCTTGCTCCATCAGACTTTGTTGCAGTGACATCGCCACATTCCCAGTTACTGTGACGAATACAAAGTTATTATAATGAAGTAGTAATCATGGTCAAAATTACAAAAAATAACACAGAGGTTGTTACAAATTATACAGTAACAGCTTTAAATTTTTAATTAAAGTCTAAAATGTACTTACACTTCCTTTCTTTCCGCTTCCACTTCCTTCTCTGTCAGGTGAACTCCTGTTTGAAGTAGCAAAGAAGAGGAAAATTTGGTATCATAAGATGTAGTAAAATTGTTATTATTCCATCAGGTGTCTCCAAACTAGGGCAGAGTATCTTTTGATCAACCCTGGTGCCAATACAATGTCTGAGTTTTGCTACTGATTCCAGCAGCAGTACGAGCACTTTGCTTAAATACAATTATGATTGAAATTACAAACTATCTCATCAGAGAATGAGTAAAAAAAAATTACATATCTGGTCAAACGTTGAATGCCAACTTTCAGACACATTTCAGGCAGTGGAATAAGAGTAAGTAGGTTTCATTCACATTCTTAAACTGATGATTTTTCAAGTTGTTCTCAGCGTCGGCTGGTTGTAAAAGTCAACATGTAAATTGTATTACGAGTGTGAGCTTGAGCTAACTCACGTTGTGTCTGTATCCTTGTCTTTCTTTCGTAAGCCCAGGGCTTTCCTTGTTCGATTTTTCAGTCCTGGTGTAGAGAGAGAGGGGGGGGGGGCAACATCATGAAGAATTAATTTCAAGTTTTAGAGGCTAATATAAAGTTAACTGTCTTGTCATTAAAATGCACTTAAAAGCAAATAACACAGAGTAACAGGCTGATGTACAGGAACATGAGGATGAACCTGTTCTTAAAGGATACACAGGAAGTACAGCAACCCCAATAAGCTGATATAAATGAATGCATCGATTGGGGGACACAAACATCCTGCCATCGGGAGAAAGCCTCAACATAAAAAGAAGCAGCGCAGACGCAATCCCCTTAAGTGTCCCCTCCCTGACTATATAAAATGGAAAGAAAACACAAGCAAAGGTTGATCAATATGTCCACTTCATTAGTGAGATTCGAGGGAGAGTGAGGAGAGCTCTACTACAGCAGCCCGTCAGCCGAACTGGATGCCAAGACCCCTGCAGCACTGACGGTTGGCACCATGCAGCGCTCGGTTCAGGACGACTGGGAAAACCAACAAAAAGACACAATTCAATGTGTGCAACGCCTGAAGGTTTTTGCATAAGTATGTGCTAGATGGAAGTCTAGCATGATGGTTCATCTGTGCTTTTATTTCTGGTTTGGGCTGTAACAAACATTAAAGAAGTGTAGAAACTTGTCACCCATAAAAAACGTCTTTTTAAAGTAAGAATCCCAGTGCTGGTTACAATGTCTCACAAATCAGGATCAGATTTTTTCTGCTTCATTTGAGGGTATTTCTTCTTTTTTTGGGATGGATTGTCAGGCAAAATATGTAAGGTGTCATTTTGGACACTATATTTCGGATGGATTTGACTAAATGATATATATATACACAGTTGTTTCAACAACTTCTGAATCACACCATACACACACATATATACAACCACACTAGCATCTCTATGATGTTGTACTGTAACGTGGGGCTTTGAGCTAAATGCTATATTCAGCACGCTAACATGCTTTCAATGCTAATGCTGAGTTTCCAGGTTTGGTTTCAGGATTTCAGGATTAATAAAAGCTCATTCAAAACCCCACTGACGTTTGTAACTGTGTTAATAACTAAAAGTCTAGCCTTGAAACAGAGCAACAACAGTATGTTGTTGTGGCTCGCTTCAAATGTTTACATAAGGATAGTCTAATTATATCAAATTATTCATTAACAACATCATTTTTTTAAAAGGCCCTAGACCTACAGGATAAACATCATTGCTCAATAAAAGACTTAAAAACTTAAAAGAAAAGAGTCCACAAGCAAGTCAAAGGACCGTGACGCCATCAAGCTTTATAGACAGCAGACATAGCTATAATTTAACTTTAGAAGAGACTAGCCCAAATGTGAAGCAAGGACTTCAACTCTCTATCAGCTTAGCATATACGTACCAGAAGGGGAGGGACCAGCAACATTGTGAAAATGTTGATCAAGGAAGCTGCTGGTGCTGGAGTGATCATGGTGCATACCGCAATGTACAAATGCAAAGCCCTAAAATGTCAAAATCGTCATTTCTGGTAAGTAAACAACGACCATACTCAAATAGTCCTTTTTCACAGCAGCCATTTTGACATGAAATAGTAGGTAAACACAGGTGTTACCATTGATACTAATTAAGGTCCCATTCCATTCAGGTCAAGCACAGTCAGCGTGCTGCTGTGGTGCGTGTTGGCTCACTGGAAAGTCTCTGCTGCACTAAATGGAACTGAACCTTTAATTAGTATCATTAGAAACACCTGTGTTGACCTTACTATTTCATGTCAAAATGGCTGCTGTGAAAAAGGTCTATTGTGACAACACTACGTGCCGGAATTAGCGCACCACGCCAGGAAGTACATAGTGTATATGGTGTACTACGAACGCAGTGTTTTTGGCCAGCAAGATGGCAAGCTAATATCTGCTAATTAGCACTAAACACAGTTGAGCTGAGAGACATTTCACTGAATAAGATTTTTGAGCTTGTGGTACAAGATGAAAAGTCAAAGGACTACTGAAGTGGGTAGGATTCATCATGAACAAATTTCATTGGCATCTTATCAATAATTGTAAATTAATTGAATCAAATTGAGCTGAATGTCTACTTTGACCAGCTCTGCACATATACTAACAACTACAGACAAGCCAAGGCCCAACAAACTGAGCTGTTGGTGAACTTTTTTGAGACTTAATGAAGCTAAATGTGTTAATTGAGAGTGATAATGCACTTGCTTCCCTCAGTTTAAATGTATAAATGCAGTTAGATTTTATTAAGCATGATATACAGTGGTCCCTCGTTTATCGCGGGGGATGCGTTCTAAAAATAACCCGCAATAAACGAAATCCGCGAAGTAAGTTTTACAATTATTATACATGTTTTGAGGCCGTAAAACCCCTAACCACACACTTTTATACAGCTTTTTACATGCATTTTGTACAGTACTCCCTTAATTAATCAGGACGCAGAACACAATGCGCGTTCATACTGTACAGTACGCTGTAAAAATAAAGCATGCAAAATTACACAAAAAAAATCCGCGAAAGAGCGAGTCCGCGAAAAGTGAACCACGATATAGCGAAAGACGACTGTAATGCAAGTACCTACAATTCCACTGATGGCAAAAGAATTTACTGAATTACCTCTTTTTTCTCTTTTTTATGTATTGGTTGTGCTGCTGAACATGTTTTTTCCCCCCCAAATAGCCCGTTGGGTTTGCGTAACTGTTTTAGAGGACAATGGAGCATTCTGATTCTCACATCCATTCAAGAGCACCAGGGGTCCATGTGATGGACAGTTGGATAGATGAAGGTTTTGTGCTTTTCAGAGGCAGCATAGTTTGTGTTCTTTTCTGTTCATCATCCCTTTCTGTAATTCGAACGTTGTGTGCGATAAACTGGTATTTTGTATTATGTTTTTCTTTTCTTTCTTTTTTGCAAATCAAACTGACTTTGAACTCCAAATGAATACCAAGTCATTGATTTGTTGAATCATGAAGCTCACTTTGAAATCCTCATAATAAGACTACTACAAATGTGATGGCACTGCTCTGGACTCTTGCTCAGTACCATTCACTTGGGAGGAAGCTCTCTGGGCACTGAAGGACATGTCAGGGCCTGTGATGTATTAGTAGCTTGCTGGGCTGCTCAATAGCACAGATTATTCCTGCATCATGGCTCTTCATCAGTGGAGACAGCTCTGAACAGCCAGTCTTCTGTCCAGTCCTAACCCCCAATGTGTCTTCTGTGATAAGGAGTCGAAACAGAGAATCAATCCTGACTTTTATATGTAAGAAACCTGCTGTACAATGTGATACATACTGACAGTTCGGTCAGATTTTTACTTCACATTGTGCATCAAGAGGAGGACTGTTGCTTTTGTAACCCATTTACAAAGTTTGCCTGAGGAGAGCCCTACAACACTCATTAAACAGAGGGATCATTGTAATTAATGATATTAGCTGTAAATAAAGTGAAGGTTGTTTCTTCTTCTCCTCCTTCTTCTTCTTCTTCTTCTTCTTCTTCTTCTTCTTCTTCATGCTAATTCTCACAATCAAGATGCTTGGACACATCTTTGCTAAAACTTTTGCTCTGACCATAGTGGTGATTTTCACACAAAGCTAAAAACTGCAATAAGAAATTCATCTAAACTCAAGATAAAGTCACCTTGATAAATTTAAAAATGTTTCTGTGAATTTCAAATGTCTGAGATGTCAGATCAGCAACTTTTAAAATCCAATAACGAAGCACACTGACTCCGGTGACATCCAACTTTCTTACTTTGAGAACAAACTTCTTAACTCAAACTCAAAGTTGCATCTTGCAGCCATCATTAGCAAATGATGCAACTGACAGCTCTAAGGAATATCTACTATCTGATGCAAGATTTCTTCCAGAGCTTTCAGCTGCATCTTGTGGCCTTCATCACTGGATGGACTGCATCTGCAGAAGACAGCTAACAAATGTGAATAAAAGCTCCAAAGGAAATGTTGCAAGTGGACCCTTAACTTAGTCAAACTAAGAATAAACCTTCAAGTTGAGCACTGTTTGTCCTCTGGGTTTGGTTTTCTACTCATTAAGGTCACTCTTTCCAGCAGCTGACTTTCAAATCTTTTGATGATGTAGCTTCCAATAAATATCTGAACAAACCAGACTGAAGACAAACCGATAAAGCTGTCAGTTATCGATGCTGGTTGTCAGCTGTGTGTAGGTGTGAAAGATCTCTTTTTGCTATTCTTCAGACACCTGCCACTGCACAGCAACATTGGCTGCTTAACAACCCTACGTCTCAGTTGCCAGAGATTTAGAGGTGGTTTGAAACAAAGAGGAAATAAAGGAGCATCTAGGTCTGATCAATGTCCAGGACAGATCTGATCCTTTACATTCAGTCATTTAGCTGATGCTTTTATCCAAAGCAACTTGCAAAAAGCAAAACAATTAAGGTACAGTGCGACTAGGACATGTTAGTGCAGCAATAAGTACTGTGACAGTTGTAGAGGAGGTAGATTTAGCATATCCAATTGTTGGTAGAGAGGAGGTACTCTCTGAAGATCTGGGTCTTCAGGAGGTTTTTAAAGGTAGAGAGGGACACCCCTGATCTGGTAGGAACTGGTAGGACATCCACCAACGGGGAACAACAGAGGAGAAAAGTCTGCCACCTGTACCTGAGCGTACAGGTGGCAGAGCCAGGCGTCGTTCAATGGTCATGAGGTAACATTTGTCTATATATGGGTATTAAAGTAAGTTTGTGCAGACCTGCAAACTACTATGTAGGCAAGCATTAGTGATTTTAATTCAATGCGGGCTGCTACAGGTAGCCAGTGGAGCTCGATGAGCAGCAGGGTAACATGTGACCTTTTGGGTTGATTGAAGACCAGACGTGCCACCGTGTTCTGAATCATCTGAAAAGGTTTCACTGTGCAGGCTCGAGTCGTGAGATGACCACAGCCTGGATCAGGAGTTGGGTCAGTGCTAATACATTTTCCATGTAGTCCAGCAACTCCATGTTTAAAAGTTAAACTAAGTAATGTGAGTACCTGTAAATACAATATATTGTTTTGACCTTTATTCTATTTCTAATTAGATTATTTGAAACTGTAGAAGAACTTTAACATTGTGTTAGCTATCTGCCAAACAAACAAATGGCACATTACTACCTCCACTACTAATACTTATGATTTAGTTAATACTATACCACCCTATTCATCCTACTTTCTAACTGGCTTTACAATGTGGCTGGATAATATACATCCTTTTTGAATCGACCTATCTCAAGAAGTTTTTGGCATGCTGATATTCATACAGTTCTGCCATTAACTGCAACAAAAATGCTGTCTGAAATCAATGTTAACACCTCTAATAAATGATCTGTATTAATATAATGTAAAGTATAATGTGTTTTTGGAGTTACAGAGCTGAAACATTCACAACAACCGATGGACCTTGGAGGCAATGTCAAGCCACAGTCGATAAATCTGACACACGAGTATAAACTTACAGTTCAAAAAGGTCATTTTTATCAAACTGCTGAGTCCACACTGAGCGAGATCGTATGAACAGTCCAAGATTATAATACATGTTCTATTTATTATGTCATAAAGATGATAAACCTACATGCTGCACCGACAAGAGGGTTGTAATTCAAGTAACACATGTACTGTAGCCATGTTTGAATCCAAGTAACATGTGCTGAATGTCACCAACCACACCTGACAATACAAATTAGCAATGCACGTGTAGCAAACAAAGGCTATGATGAGCATGTGACATCTGTGTTGTTGTGTAGCTCGTGAACAGAGAACAATATCACGGCAGGCTGACTGCAGGCCTTTTGCTAATAATAGCCACCTTCCATTACCACGTTGGCATTAATGGATGGTAAAGGCCCAGCATCTGTCATGCAGAGCTTCCTCCATCATAGTTTATAATGTACCTCATTCCAGCACTGTTAACTTTGGTACAGCATCACATGTCCTTTTGGCATGATGTTATATTATGCACCGACAGCAGCAGAAGCTATGAATGAATGCAGCTTCCTGATCTTAAATACGCCTTCATATGACACACACAGTGTGTGTGTACAACTAAAGATTGAACTGTGATCTGCACGTGTAAAAACACACGCACACACACAAACAACAGGACATCAGCAGGTGCACAACTACACTGCTGGGTACATCAAATCCACACCTCGCACACCTTCGCTTTCATCTCACACACGCCTCAATCTGTGACAAACAACGTCACACACACACGCACACACATATATATACATATATATAGATATATATACATGTATGTATATATTACCATATTATATTATAAAGCTTACATTGTCACAGTGGTTGTGCATATAGCTCAGCTCAAAGGTCCTTACAGTACGGCTGATCACTGGATCACTGGATTCACTAGCTTTAATGGCCCAGCAGGACACAAGAGGGCAGGAGGAGGACGCAGGGGGGGAAAAACATTGCAAATAAAAGAGGACAAGGAGTGCACAGATGATTTACCTTGCATCATGGTTGCTGATTTTCATCCTATGTTGTCCTCTGATGCACAGGTGGACAGAAATGGAGAAATCCAGCCGGTCAAAGGATGCCTGGGCAGGGCATAGCTAATTCTGCACAGCTCCCCCCAGCGAAGCACGATGTTGATTCCCTCCTCCCCCAAGGGCCCAACTCCCAGACACCCGCACAGGGAGGTGGGGTTGGAGGGAGAGAGATGCGAGGCAGCAGCGGTGGAAGGACACAGTGAGAAGAGACAACCCGAGGAATATGCAGCAAATCGCGGTGGGATTGTGGGAAGAGGAGGAGGAGGACGAGGAGGAGAAGGAGGAGGAGGAGGTGGTGGTCCTCTCTCTCTCTCTCTCTCTGTGTGCACGTTAGGCCCCGGACGCCTGAGCAGCACCGACACACGCCATCTCTGAGAGGGGGGATGCTGAGGAAAGGCAAAGGAGGAAAAAAAAAAGCAGAGCGGTACAGAGAGAGAGAGAGAGAGAGAGAGAGAGGAAGAGAAAGACTGGGAGAGAGAGGGGAGGAGGGAGGCAGGGAGTGGGAGGCTCGCTGATGTCACATCTGCACTAAACCAATCCCTGCAACCATGGTCACATGGCTGCTGTCCCCTGATGCCTTAGCACCTCTCGGCTTGACTTGAGCACACACGCTACAGCCAACTGCATACACATTATGAAAGGTCTCATAGTATTATTATTTAACAAAATATGAGCGGAGATTTAGTTTGATGTGCTTTTTCTTTCACATGAGTTGTAGAATTTGTGTTTGTTAGTGAACATTTTTTTTATATATATAAATATATAAATTTATTAAAATGTGATTCACAGTTTCTATTTATAATTTTAGGGCACCGGACAGTGAGGAGCAAACATAAAATACATGACTACCAAAAAAAAGTGGGACAAATACATAATTCATCCACAGACAAACAGGATAAAAATAAGAGGTCAGGCACAGTTACAAAGAGTCTCCTTACGTCCTTTTAAAAAAAACAATCTTGAAAAGACTGAAAAAAGAAAAAGCAGAGAGAATTGTGTGATGGTGTCCTTGAATGAGCGACAGATAAAAGCCCTGATTAAAGGGCCTCAGGTTTCCTGGGGAAAGGAGTTCAGAAATGTATGCTAGGCAAGACCATGCAGCTTTCATACAAATATTATGTGACTAAAAAGGGACCAGTAAAAGGAAGAGTATGGAAAGTAATGAGGGTAATGCTGAACAGAGAAGCCTGAGTGATACCAAAATATAAAGTAACTGACTTGTTTGGGCATTTAAATATATATAAAAAAGCAACAAATGAAATTAAATAAAACCTCTTTAAAATATTTTTTTTGTATATTGGATAAGTTTTAAAGCTTCCCTTTGGACTTTTTGACCACTAGTAGTGGCACCAAGTGGTAACCTCCATGGCTGTGAAGTGAAGCGAGTGCAGAAGTGCCAAAAAACTACAGGTCCCCAAATGTCCACTTGAAGCTGGCTACAGAACAGGTTAATTTTCATATGTGTCCAACTTCACAGCAGAAATAAACATGTTTACAGCCTGGTACAACAGTTTTGGTCTTTATAGCTAATTTTCCCATTCATGACAACTGTACTGAATCTGAATTTTTATGTAACTCCACCTGTTCAAATTATATTAAGATTTGAATTATGTATAATTTAGAGCATAACCACTTTGGCTGACGGGTAGGTCCTGTTAAATTGCACCCAGGCGTCATTCAAACAACCTCAAGTCTGCTGCTAAACGACAAATTTGCCTGTTTTTAGGGGCAAAGGCAGAACGGCCAAGCCACCACTGAGCTTCAAAACCTGATGTCACAGACACAACATCCACTCTTTATACCATCTATGTATCAAACCATGTTTTTTGAGTGGGTCCCCATTTTTTGTCCTTGTGCGATCTCACAAGGATAATTATGCTATACACATTCCTGCCTGTGGTTTCTTATTATTCCTCTGATCAACAGGTAGCTGTAATGTGCCAAGAAATGCAGTGAAGAAATGAGAAAGAAGACTGCTGGTAAGTAAACATGAAGAAAACAATGCTGGATTTTAAATAATGAGGTTAAGTAGTGATAAAGGTTGAGGTTAGAGGAAGTGCAAGGAAATATCTTTTGATTTATTCAGTCAGCTGATGTGATCAAATATGATCTGACCACATCCCCATCCTTAGTAAGCAGGTTTTGAGTATTCAAATTAAAGGAGCAGTTTGTAGGATTTAGTGGCATCTAGCTTCTCATTTCACCCTCTCTTCTCTTTCACCTCCTGGTATGAAGCAGAAAATATGGCGAATGCACCAAAAAACGTCCCAAACGTCTTTATTAAAAGATAATCAATTCAACTCTGACTGTTGATTTTTATTTTTTTTTGGGGGGGGGGTTAATGTTTGATTTTCTAGAGAAATACTTGAGATCGTTTTTCAGTGGCTTCAGAGAAATTAAATTAAATGTCAACAACATAACATAATGGGACGTATTTCTAACTCCATATGGCCAATAACAGTCAAGCCTTAGGGTAGCCTGCAGGATATGAAAGATGAGTAAGAGCAAGAATTCCCAGATGAACTGTGAAGTTATATACGGGATAAATGTGAGGGAAACCAGTCCAAAGCAGAAACAGAGAGACACTTGTGCTTTAGTTGATGGGTAAGAATAATGTGGTCTGCACTGTCAAATGTTACACTTAAGAAAGAAGAGGATGTCAAGATCATTTGTCCAGTTTTAAGGGTGGATTTTGTTCTCTGGAAAAACTGACAAAGACAGAATTTTTTTTTTCTTTTTATTAAAGAGACAGTTGGACAAAACTTCTTTGTCTCTCACTCTGGAAACAAAAGAGGAATCTATCTACTGTGCACAACTGCAAGCTGCAAGATTGTTCCTATTGTTAAAAATGTGTCACAGTGGAGGACAACAGTGTGTCTGCCACCAGAGTATAGACTGTCAGCTATAATCACAACACATGCTCACAGGGAGGGAGGAGGGGGGGTCTCACATTTTAGCCCGATAGAAAGAGACAGTGGAAAAGGACAAACTATTCCTAATACTGCGATATGAGTGTTAGACCTTGGTAGAAAAGCTGAGATGCTTTAGTGAAAGAAACGGCGATTGTTGGGCTGCTTTAATGGCTGCGTGGCTGTGTGTTGGACTGCTGGAGCAGAGTGACTCACCCTCGCTGATCAAGAAAGGACAGATGGAAGGCAGTTAGAGGATAGTGTTGGTGTATGTGTGTGTGTTTGTGTGTGTGGAGGTCATGTCATTTTAAAAGACAAACATTAAAAAAAAAAAAAAAACTGATGCAAATTGGACCTCACACATGGCGTCTTTTCTCTCCCTCTGCTGTTTCCATCCTCTCATGTTAAGAGACTATTGTGTGTCAGTGAGGCGGGTGAAATGTCAGAGTGTAATCAGACGCGGACACACTAACCCTGTAGGCCACTTCATACTGTTTGTTTAATGTACAGTAAGTGTACGTTTCAGTGCCCTTGAGACGACCAAGTTAAATATGTTACAAACCTGGAAACTAAGAATATTTCCTGCAAGCATTCATCACTTTTCTTTGGTTCTACTATTTGCACTACTGAGGTTTATCTGTAGTTGTTAGCCGAGGCATCCTGGAGTAACTGTTAATGAGCTTACCTAACCTGGTGCAAGAGATGAGACAGGCTGCTCCCGGGCTTTAATTAACCAGCTCCTTACATAAGATGCCATGCAGTCAGAGGTCAGAGGTCATGGTGACTGGGATTAGCAAAAGGAGAGCAAAACACATGGACGCAGAGCCTTCAGCTGAAGGATACTGACTGACTTGTTATTATTTGGTACTGTACGTCAGATAAACAGGGGTTAAATGAAAGATGTGAACGCATCTCACATATATCTCTGAGAATAAAGCAGTGAAATGCAGCAAGAAAAGCTTGGCTAAGCACTGATGTGTGACCACAGACGAGTCCTGTTGTGTTCTACTCTTCCGCATATAATCCAAGCTGTGTATATTTATATAGGAATAGATTCAGTACAGCAACAGAAACGATGTATGATATGACGGCCTTCACTGCAGGAAACAGTGCTGTAAATCCATTCACTGTGTGGCTCACTACCACCACCTAGTGAATCGAGTTACAGGAAGCAAACATGAGCTCTGTTTTTCGAGCAATCATTCCAAAATATCAGCTGTCCCTCTAGTGATATCTGTTCAGTGTGTGGGCACTTGTTTTCTTGTTATTGTTCTTGCATGTGCATGCACTACCTTGTGGTTTTAATGCCATTCCAGCAGACATCCATATCATTGTATCGCTTGTCACAGCAGGTAATAACTCGTGGGAATAGTTTGCAACCTGCAGAAAATCAACAAACATCCTCACGCTACAGGTTGACACGTGCGTGTAACATACTTTTAAAACGCGCACAAATTCTTCCTTCAGCATCATCGCAGATCACGTGAACACATGAGGTCTTTGCAGCACAGACTCTTGTGTGTGTCCTTGTTGTCCATCCTTGTGGGTGTAAAAGCAACATGACTGGTCAGGGGCTGACAGAGTGACAGCATCACTGTAGGTCATGTCGGTGCTGTCGGCCATGGTGAGCTGATGTAACCTTGCAACCGCTCTGTCTCCTGCACGGAGCTTTTTTCACCATGAGCATGAGAGGCTTGATGAATGATAGTTAATTACTCACCAACTCCAAATCCACTTGAGTAATAAATTATTCTGCTATAACCGATAACTTTACTTTTATGCTTTATTCCTATGACCACACACATGAATCATATCAGTGTTCGCATGTGAGTTGTGTCACTCCTCTAATTAACTAAAACCACTTGGTTTATCCAGCAGGATATTTTCACTTCATTGACTCACTGCCCTATTACTCATCTGGCCTCCTCATATCCAGCAAAGTCAACCCACAGAGTGACAAAAACACGAACAAGCCGCTGAACTCAACAGGTTGTTAGAAGGAAAAGACACTGCAGGCGATTTCATGGCTGTGCTGAACATTATATTATCCATTTTAAAGCACGTTAGGTGTGATTTTCTTTTCAGTCCGTGTGTTTAACATGTTGACAGTAAAGGGAAGAGTCTGACGTCCTGAGGGAGGATACAGTAGCTTTGTATAAGATTTCAGGCCATCAGTCAACTGATGGATCAGTAGATCAATAGATAGTGTACTTTATTGATTCCTGAAGGGAAATTTGAGTGTTACAGCCACAGTTACATATATTACAACACAAAACAGGTATAAGGTAGATACGTTTAAAGAGGCTACAGTATGAATAGAATTTGAAAAAGTCTAAGAGAAGGAACAACATATAGCTCTACATGTGTAAACATACAAAGAGAACAATAAAACTGTACACAATATGTTGTGCATTTTGCATTTCTTATTCAGAGAATAAGTCAGTGCAAGTCATTTATTATATGTCCATTGTACAAACATCTACTCTTCACAGAATAAGCCCAGTGCCAGGAGGTAGGAAAAAAGGAAGAAGAACATTTACAAAGAAAAACTCCAGCAAACATCTGAGCAACACACCTATGATTAAACTCTCAACAGAATCAGGTTCAGGTAACACACTAAACGAGCACTAAATTTTCATCTTGCTACACTATCATAACCAATTGAACCTTTATTTTTATATATATTTTATGTGTCTGCTTTGCTACTTTTGGTATTATCAGCAAAGCGTTTTGTGTTCTGTTCCTCCAAAGCCCGCCAAAGCCTCCCTGAACTCTTTGTGTAGCTCCCAGCAGCATGTTCAGCTGAAGGGAGTCTGATAAGTTGTAGTCTGATAAGTGCTTCAGTGAGGATCCAACGATTTTAGCAGCTGCTTTGTGAATAAATTGTAAAGGTAACAAGGCCACGTTGAAAAGAGAAGTGCAAGCAGAAATGAAATCACTTTTTCACTGGATTCGGTTGAACATTAAGAGGCCCTATCGCTCAACGACTATGACAGAAAAATATTTCAAGTGAGAATTTTCTGAATTTCTAAAACAGAAAATCAAGAAAGGACATTTCAATGCTGGTTGTGTTATTCCCAAGAAATTCTGACGCCTGGAGGGTTGGTGCAGATGAACCAAGTCTCCCAAGAATCTCTCACTTGTTTCATTCTCCTGTTTATACAAGAAATTTTAACTAGAAACACACTGGTCTTCCTCTTTGTACTTTTGGTTTGGTGAAATCAAGTTAAATAGACTGAAGCTCCACTAGTTTCATGGCAACCTTTACAGAAATGTGCAGAAAAAAAGTGAGGAAAAGGGACACACATGAGCTATGTTTTGTCAAACAATATCTCTCTGTGCTGAAAAAATGTCCATCCCCTCCAGCACCTGCTTTTTTTATGGAGCAGATAACAAAGAGACATTAAGTGTTCATGGGAGCTGTGCAGTGATGTTATGACCGTCTCTTAAAGTCACAGCCTCGTGCATGTCAGCTGAGCCGCTCGGCAACACAAAGACCTACAGACACACCACATTCCTCCTGCGACTTCTCATGAAAGTGATTCGCTAATGTTTCACACTGCACTCAGGCAAAAATGTGAACATTTTGGCTGAGAGTGTCACAATATTTCTGTGATAATAGGGTCACAAATATGACCGTTCCTTTCTTGATTTGTGCCACTAGATGGCACAACAGCACAATCAACACACATCACAGCAGCACACACTGAAAGCATCCACTCAGCTCAGAGTGGATTAATGATGAACATAAAGCACTGGCATCTGTTTTTCTTACCACTAATTGAAATTTGGGCCGAATGATAGTGAAAACTACTGTCAGTGCTGTGATGCAGTTTATCTGAGCGCTTTGATGTGATCGGAGAGGTGTGATGGATAATGTGAAACATCATGACAAACTAAACACCCCACTGAAAGGTGTGTCGGCTTCACAGACAGCGATGGTTGTGTGGATCAGGAGGTGGCACTGTTATACACCGGTGAATTAAACAATTGTCTCTGGGCAGAAAAGGCTGAACACTGAGAAATGTGGTGAGGGAGAAAAAAGGAGCAAAGAGGATGATGTAATCCTTTAAAGGGACATTTACAATAAAAATAAAAAATGGTAACAATAGATACACGGCTGTAGAGATGAGCTGACATGATCAGTACGCATACAAACGAATGCATGAATAAGATCTTCCAACTTTATTGATTAAAATGTCAGAAGATAGTTTAAAAACACAAATGACGGCACCCCAGAGCACAGAGTGACGTCTTCACACTGCTTGCTTTGTCCGACCTGCAGTTCAAAACACAAAGACATTCAATTTACAATGATATGAACTGGGGGAAAGCAGGAAATCCTGACTTTCGAGAGGCTGGAACCAGCTAGTGTTTGGCATTTTTGCTTGATGAATGACTTAAATGATAATCAAAACAGACACTGATTCATTTCATGACAATTTACTCATCGATCAGTCTGATTGTAGAGTCTGTCTGAGCGTACAGAGTACTGCTCTATAATAACGTGTGGCTGTGGGTGTGTGTGTACATGCTAAACTATGTATCTTTGGCTGCGATACGGGAAAAAAAAAAATGGAGCTGCAAGCAGGAATGTGATGAAGTCAATTAAGGTGAACCATTGAAACAAATCTTCATAGAAAATAAAAGACTGATTGTCATGGTCATATATGCAGGATACACTAGATGTACTGCAGTTGGACACATTCGTGCTGTGTGGTGCAGAGATTACCAGTCAACACAGAAAACAAGTAGAAGTGAAGTGTTACAGATGTTATGCAAACTGGAAAAAGTGAATGAACTCAAGCTCTGTTATTTCCACTTGGATCGGTTGGAGTTATAGCTACATCCTGTTTCATGAATACTTTGATAATCAATCATCAGATTGTTAAACTATTACATTTTTTCCAAGTATAGACCCGTGTGTAGCCAGTTCAGAACATATTCTATGAGGTCCTTGCTTAATATGTAAACGATAAATGTACAAATTTCAAGTCTGTATGATTGCATGAACCTGATCAAATACATGGAGCAAAACATTTTGCACTGTGTAAAAGCCGAGGCCTAGGATCTGCCTTGTTTGCATATGACCTCAGCTCCAACGCCTTAGGCTAAACAGAAACACCATCCATTATGAGGAGTGGTTAACCAGCTCTCTCCCAAATTACAGTGACTCTGGGTTCCCATTTTACTGATTTAGCGGTTGTGTGGTTCCCCATCTCATGTTACTGACTGTTATAGTGAGATGTACTCACGCAGGCTATCCTCCCCTTATAAAATGTCAGCGAGGCATTTGCTGACCATTTAACAGGCACCAAGTTAAACACAATTAAAGATCCGTAACAATACGTTATTTGCTTATTCTACAAAAGTGTATTTACCTCTTTTAAAATCATACCGAGGCTTAATTATACTGATCTTAAATGACCAATGTTGCTCTGTTGCTTCACAAATGCAGACCCAGGCTTCACGGATGAGATTTAACCACATCCTCCGACAAACGCAGGAGGAACATTTTTACCACCCTGACCAACAGGCTATTGCACAAGTTTTTCAAGAGAGCTGGAACATTTCCTGAGCATGTATGACTACAGTGACCGAACCGCCGTCCAATCCCCTGTTGCTGGCCTCTCTGCGGTACGATTGTGATTGGCAGCTGCGGAGAGATATCCAGATAACACCATGGTTATAGAGTTGACCCTGCCTTTAACCTGCTGGCGCACCTCCTGTCTTCACCCATTCAACCCCCCCACCTCTAACACCCCCAACCCCCTCCACCAAACTCCAGGCCAACATTTACCCAGCGTCTTGTGCTCCACTCCTCCATACCAGCCTCCTCAGAGACATCTGGCCTTTTTGAATACTGATCTTTGACCTCTCGGGCTAAAGATAAGTTAACCTCTACAACCATGTCGTGAAGTTACCAATCATCTCTCGTAGCATGGTTATGTTAGAGCACATGTGCCTGAAGAACACAAAGTAAAAATGTGTTTTTTTCTTGCTGTTTACAAACATTACATTTATATAAGGAGTCAAAACTTGGGAGTTTCAGAGAGAGGAACAAGCTTTTATTTCCCCCTCTCTCACTCTCTCTCTCTCTCTCTCGGTCTCTCTCTCCCACCCTCCTGCCAGCACCAGTCAAGGGATTTTCCTTCCCACCATCTCCGGCTGGAACACTATTTCCGGATTGTGTCGTTCATTTACTTATAGTTCGCAGAGCACTCGGGAATGAGAGGCCATGGAAAACTGAGTGCGGCAATGTGGCTAGAGCGGTGGGGAGGGAACGACAGAGAAAGGGAGAGGTGTGTGTGTGTGTGTATGTGTATGTGTGTGTGTGTGTGTGTGTGTGTGTATGTGTGTCACACTACAGTGGTCAGAATGAGGCAGACCCTGGATTTTACTGTGACAGGATAGTGGGAGAGGAGAGAAGGTCAAAGAGAGACTCATGTTTTCGATGCAGTGATAGTTTGTACCCGACACCTCACCAAGTCTCACCTGCCACTCACAGATTTTTCCAGCAACATACTCGCTTTATTAAAATAATGATCTTATTGTGTTTAAAATTACAACAATGTCAGCACATAAATTAACCAACTCCCACTATTGTTTCCAAAGTCCCTTTTAAAACATTTGCTTTGCAACATGGCTGGAGTTTATGAGTTATCATCTCAACCGCAACTAAACCACACCTAAAATAGAGAGTCTGGCGTCTGACGAGTAATTACTAATCATGAATTAAGCAAACAGTGTACCTCAGTAACAAGAGCAGAGCCCGGGAGGCTCCCACTGGATATCTTAGGTACTTGATGGATATGACACTGCAGTAGTTCTTCCCCCAAGGAGTGTCTGGATGTTGGATGCTATTGGCAATGTCTTGATCAGCTTCATGATCAAGACATCACCTGGGGGATGGTTATCCAACAGTCTTAAAGGAGTTCTAATTTATGCTGAGCTTTCCCTTCACTCTGCACTCAGACTCGTCCCAAACCGTCTCAATTTCATTAGGTCGAGTGATTGTGGAGGTCAGGTCATCTGATCACTCTCCTTGGTGTAATAGCCCTTACATAGCCTAGAGGTGTGTTTTAGGTCATTGTCAAGTTGAAAAACAAATGATGGTCCCACTACCTGCAAACCAGATGGGATCACATGACGCTGAGGAATGCTATGGTAGTCACCCAGGCCTTGAATTTTCAATAAATCACAACATTGTCACCAGCAAAACACCCCTACACCATTTCAACCTCCTTCATGCTCCACATTGGGAACCA
The DNA here is from genome assembly GCF_000972845.2 of Larimichthys crocea. Taxonomy (NCBI): domain Eukaryota; kingdom Metazoa; phylum Chordata; class Actinopteri; family Sciaenidae; genus Larimichthys; species Larimichthys crocea. The sequence continues at coordinate 18,967,284 of NC_040022.1, forward strand.
CACATGCAGATCGCATCTGTTCACCTTCTGTGTGTCTCACAAAGACACTGCGGTTGAAACAAAAATTCTCAGACCAAACCATCTCAAACCAAAGAACAGATTTCTTCTAATCTCATGTCCATTCCTTGTGTTTCCTGGTACAAGCAGGTCTCTTCTTCCTTTTGATCTTCCTCAAAAGTGGTTTCTTTGCAATTATTTGACCATGAAGGTCTGATTCACACAGTCTCTTCTGGACAATTGATGTTGATTAACAAATTAATTTTGGACAAGGCACACCTGTTAATGGAAAACCATTCCAGGTGAGTACCTCGTCAAGCTGATTTTTAAAAAAAATCTGTATATGTGTATAAAGAATCTAAAATATAAAGTGTGATTAGCTTTGTTTAAACCTTTTTTTTTCTTTACCGCATAATTTCATGTGTGTTTAAATAAGAAGGTGTGTCCAAACTTTTGATTGGTACTGTATGTCAGCTAACTGTCCAACCAGAAACAGCTCTATGATACAAGAATATTTGATCAAGTCAACAACGCCAAATGTTTTCACAGATAAGGGGGAGATGGGGTGGTTGAGAGGCAGCAGCATCAAACTAACAACTGGACACCCTTCCCACTGTACATGAATATGATTGGATGTTCCTAGTCAGCTTATAGCTAAGCAGCTAATGCAACACCAACTTCAGTGCTGTGCTACAGCAGTTAGATGTGTTTCACTTACAGTATTTCAGTCCTGTGACATTTCTCAAGACAAACACAGACATTCTTGTAATACACAGACATTGTGCAGACAAACAGCAATTCATATGTATTACTTTGTTGGATTATTTAACTTGGACAGAGCACAGTAAGAGTAAGAAACTTTTTTTCATCTGTAGCCCCTGAAGTCAGACAAAGTTATTGATATATATAATAGTTAAATATACAATGCCCAAATCAAACCCACTTTCAGGAAAGTTTACAAAAATTTAAATGGCAATATTTCAAATATGGATTGACAGAGACACAGACAAACAGTTTCAGTATAGAGTTTGAAGGCCGCAGTGAAAAGGACCAGACTGCTCTACAAGAGCTAATCAGTGAAACCAGTATCCTGCAATCAAGACAAGAGGGAGACACCCCAATCTGTCAAGACAGAAACCTGCCAGCCAGACAAAGAGGGAAAACCTCATCTGGTGGAAGAATGCAAACCTCCAAGAGGTGAATAACCTGGATTACAGTCTGTATCTTTAATGAAACAGACTTTCCTCCACTCTAGTGAGCAGGGAAAGAAGGAAGACCCTGACACAAAAGGGAAGTCTGAATATAAGAAAAAGAGTCCTTGGCCTCAGAAGACGCTGTTCAGCATCCTTCAGAAAACACATGAAACCTTAACCAGTGCTGTTTGCAACATCTGGAACACAGACTGCTGTGACATCTGGACCAGAGCTGACTGTGACACCCAAACCACAGCCTGCTGTGACACCTGAAGAATCACAGGCTAAAGTGACAACCAAACCACAGCTAGCGGTGAAACCAGAGAAACAGCACAGCCTGTAGTGACACCTGACCAGTCACTGCCTGCTGGCAGAACTAAACTACTGTATAAAAACAGTGATGAGATGGGGTTTACCTTGAGAAGACCCAACAGCGTCGGATTCAGGTGTCCGAGTTGGAACTACATGGGCTCCTGGACAAGAGAGACAAGAAGATATCCACACTCATGGAAGAAAAGGTGGCCTTGGTCAATCAGGTACAGCCGGTTGAAGAAATTCTCAAAAATCCAGTGACAGAGACAAACCAGGAGATTTCATTCTGCCTGATTGAGCTTTCCAAAAAAAGAAGACAGAAATGGATGCTTTTCTTAAAATTGTAAAACTAGAAGAAGCTGTCTAAACTGAAATAGAGAAGAGCGAGAAGGCAGAGATGTGCCTGGCCCAACAAACAGAAGAAACCTCCAGAGGGAAGGCTGCACTGGTCCGGGAAGACAAGGACCTGAAGGATAAGCGACGTCCCAGGTGAAAAGTGAAAAAAACAAAGTAGAAGAAATCTCTTTGGAAAAGATTCCTCAAGTTCTTTAATAGCTCTAGAGGGACCCCCGTCCCCCCCTCCTCTGACCTTTGACCTCCTTTGCAACATCCCTGTCAACCCTCCTCCCACAAACTTCCAGCATCAACCCAACCCTATACCCTAACCTCACCATAAACCCTTTTTGTCTTCCCTATTAAATGTATGAAAAACTCTTTCTATAATGTAATGTTGAAGTTTTCACAATACAGTTTAGATTACTTTTTTTTTTTTTTTTTTACAATTTATGTGGTTTACAGTTTTTTTTTTTTTCAAAATTATGAGTTTGAAGTTTATTTTACTTTATTTTACTTACACACAACATAATTTGTCAGCACAAACTGATTTGTTTTGTCCAATAATCCACATTTTATTATTATTATTTATAATTTATCAACACCAGCTGCAGAGAAGTGCAGCGCAAATACTCACATCGAATGACTACTTTATTATAATATTGTTCCTGTGCTTGTATTTTATTACAGTACACACTGTGCAATGATTTAGAAATGTGGTAGACCATTGATCAGAGTTGATGAAGAGAAATGAGTGTTTTCTGTGGTTTGGGGAGATTTTTTTGTTCATTTGATGACGACAGTCGTCACAACAACAAAGAGCACAAACAAACCAAGTGAAACAATGGCTGGTTAACGATCTAGTCACACATACAATAAGACAATGTTCTTATCCAAGTCAGATCTTCGATCTCCATACATACCAATAGGCTGACTGGTGTGGTTAACGATACAACGGCCTGCAACTTGTCGGGTATCAAATGGAGGGTATTAAAGAGCATAAAGACAGAAGAAAATGTTTATAACCTAATGTTTACAGTAAGATAACCTGTGCTGTAATTTTATTAATGCTGAAGATGGACTCTGACAAGTACACAGTTGCATTTACAAGATACTGTGAACGACTGACAGAAGAAGATCAGAAGTTATCGCTAAGAAGCAAACAAGTCCTGAGGTCATCAGAGGTAACAGTTTCAAGTGTGGTTGTAAAAAGATTACAATGTTTACATAGTGACATACAGAAGACCAGTTATTATTATTATTACCAGTATTTATTTTTTACTTGCTCCTGTGATCTTTTACATTGTTTTTGAACGTGTCATAATGGGGCAGTAAATTATGTCATCGTCTAAACACACCTACACACTCACTCTTCATCAACAAGAAACTTGACTTGTGACTTGTCTTCTTAACACATTACCATGCGTGGTGTGAGAGAGTGCATATGTGAAGCACAAATATGATGTAGAGGTGAAAATAAAACTCTGTGGTTCAGCAGATATTAATACATACATACATACATTATCTGTAACTGCTTATCGTCACTAGTATCGCGGGTACTGGAGCCTATCCTCAACTCCATTGAAGATTGAAGAGTTCAATCTCACTCCTCTAGTACACTATATAAATTTATTTCCATGGATGGACATATAATTATTGATTGAACAACAGCGATTAGGCAATGAGGTCATCTGTCACCAGGATGGCCGAGTGGTTAAGGCGTTGGACTTAAGATCCAATGGGCAATAGCCCTCGTGGGTTCGAACCCCACTCCTGGTAACCTTTAAGTAAGTTCTATTTCATTCTTTCTGACTGCCAGAGACGGTATGAAACACCTGGATAAGCATCACGCACATGCACAGATCGAGACATAATACCAACAAAGTCATGTGACCTGGGTGACATAAGCTACCTGATAAAGGAGGCGGACACCCAGAGATCGTCTCCTTTTCATCTTCTCGCCTTAGCGCACAGGTCGTTATTATTGGTTTTACTAGCTTGCCGCGTACGCCACTAGCCTCGTAACCACAAACAGTTGGAGCTACGGTTTCGTCCTCCAGAGGCTGCGTATCGGCACCGTGCATCCGACCACTGCTCGGACTGTGACAGGTAAGTAGCTTGTTTTTCATTGCCCGCTTCATCCCCGCTAAGCGCCTCCACTCAGCTTGGGTTCATTACCGCGTTTTGCTAGCCAGAGCTTCCCGCTATTGACTGTCCTCGTGAGGTGTTTTCGCTTCTCTGACGGCTGTATCGGAGGCTAGGGAACACTACCTACGATAATAATAATACTCATTTTTTTTTAAAAACAAAAAAAAAGAAAGAGAAAAAAGAGAAAAGAGTCGGTCGAGCTAGCGGAGTATTTCTCGCCCCGTTGCTATATCATTAGCTTGTTTGTAGCGGAGTGTTTCTCGCTCTGTCGCTACATCGTTAGCTTGTTTGTAGCGGAGTGTTACTCGCTCTGCACTGCTGCCTCAGAGCCACCACTTGAAGAACCACCATGGAGCTACGCTGAGAGTGATAGCCTAGCTTCTTTGCCCCATATGGCTGGCCAGCAAGATGAGGACACGCTGTCTATTGCGGCCTCTGGGAATCTCTTTACTGACGATGAAGCAGGGGGACAGGAAGAGTTGGAGGGGGATCCCCCCTTCCCTTGGTGGCAGGCTCGCATGAGTCGGGTGCAGACTCGTTGAGGGATGCTGAGGCCAGTCTTTCAACAGTTAAACAGGCCATCCAACTGGCCATCTCTTGGCTTGGGTTGGATGCTGCCCCTGTGGAGGCTGCTCCCTCTAATGCTTTTTTCAAACATGCCCCTCACCCATCTCCCTTCAAGGTTCCACCCTCTGAGCCATACATCACTGAACTTCACAGGTGTTGGCCGGACGCCAAGGCTTTCCTTCACCTTCCAAGTAACTGCAGAGCTCTGGCTGCCATGAGGGACGCCGACCAATATGGTCTGGATCAGATGCCTAGATTGCCTCAATCGTTTCTCTGATAGTGTCTCCAGATGAAGTCCTCAGACCTGATGCTCGTTGTCCACGCCCACAGTGTAGGATAACTGATGACCTCCTTACCAAGAGCTATGATATAGCGGCTTGTATGGGCCGTATTGGTAACTCCTTTTCCCACCTGGTTCTGGCTTTGTCACAGACTCTCCAGACTACTGGAGCAGATGCCCAGACACAAGGCCTCAGTGATGCTTCACTCCAGGCGTTTGCGTTCATGACCGGAGAGCTTGGGAGACTAATGTCCACCTTGACCTTGGCGTGGCGCCAGGTGTGGCTTGCTCAGTCCCCCTTGTCAGAGGCATGTAGGAAGACACTCCACACGCTGCCTGTCGTTCCAGGACAGATGTTCGGACCTGCAGCCCAACAGGCTTTAGAGCGCAGTGTGCAGGTGAATAAAGTCAAGCAGCAGTTTGCTGACTTATGCCAGGCACCATTGCCTAGACCGAGGCACACTAGCGCTCTTTCGGTGCTTCTGGAGAAAGGTGCCATCGAGTGTGTAAAAAGTTCAGATCGAATGAGAGGGTTCTATTTGACTTATTTTCTTGTTCTGAAGAAGGACGGCGGTTTCCGTCCCATCCTCAATCTCCGACGATTGAACCAGTTTATAAAGGTTCTTCGTTTTCGTATGCTTCGCACAGCAGATGTCCTTCAGGTGGTCTTAGAGGGAGATTGGTTCACAAGCGTCGATCTGAAGGATGCTTATTTCCATCTGCCGATCGCACCCCACGACAGGCAGTTTTGCCTTCAAGGGACAAGCGTACCAGTTCCGTGTTCTCCCCTTTGGGCTCTCACTCGCACCTCGCATCTTCACGAGATGCATGGCGGCAGCACTTTCACCGCTGCAGAGCAAGGGCATTCGTATTCTCCCTTATTTGGACGACTGGCTAATTTGCTCCGCAACCCGCGAGCAGGCCATCCACGACACAACATGTCTTTTGACCCATGTGAACCAGTTGGGTCTTACTGTGAATTTCGCAAAGAGCTGTTTAGTTCCCAGTCAGCAAGTCGCATTTGTCGGGGTTGTCCTCGACTCTGTGATGATGAAGGCCTTTTCTTCCTTACCTAAGGTATGAATTCTGGATGACCGCCAGAGTTCCTTGTCACTTGGAATCTTGACGAGAAGATTCTGTAGGACATCTGTAACTCTCAATAACAGGATGACAAGGATGAGGTTATTAACTCTACAACAACAAGCACTGCTCTAAGATGCTGCTGTATCTGCATCTTTATGCTGAGTCCTTCAAACTGCTTCAGTCGTTATATATAGTTGTAGGTGTGTTCCACTCCAGACTTCATCATCCAGAGAATGGTGCCCACAGAGTTGCATCCTTCAGAGGGCCTGAAGTTTAAGTTTAACCTGCTCCTCCTCTCAAAATGACACATTGGCCACACAGAGACTAAATGAAGTGGCAAAACTGAATTCTTGTAAAGAGTCAAATATTTCTAGATCAGTTTTCACCAGGAAGTTGATTATTTACATCTTGCCGTGGCTCTCCTCATCAGCCTTTCAGTATATACACTATATAGTAGCTAATTTCTAGTCATTCCCTCCCTCCAGTTTTTTGACCACGCGGACCAACACCTATCCTACATGTCTCTAATGAGATATTATTGTGGCTTTCTCAGTGTTGTAGTTCAAGTGATATATTTATAAGAATTACAACCATCTGACTTGCATAAGCCAAGCCTGCACAGCATGATCACTGGATATTTCCGGACTTAGATAAATATAATGGACGATATTAAACACTGTGTGTGTGTGTGAGATAGAGATAGAGAGAGAGAGAGAGAGAGAGAGAGAGAGAGAGAGAGAGAGAGAGAGAGAGGGAGAGAGTGCAAGACGGAGCTGGAAAGAGCTAGATCGTCAGAGACAAGCCCAAGCAACGGCCTTTACCAAAATAGCATGAGCAAGAATCTCTGTGGGTAACATAAATTTGAGCATGATGAGTGTAATCAAACTGAGAAGGGTTAGACATGCGACATAAACTATCTTCAAGACCATGTGATGTTGAGGATTCCTTTGTCATAACTGTGTGTTTGCCTCCCTCCCTGCCTGCCTGCCCGCCTGCCAGTCTGTTTGTTTATCTGGCTGTCCCTCCCAAAACATCCTATTACACTACTACATCTCTGAAGTTAGTGACCTGTTTACCTTTTGACATTTTTCCAGTGTTGGTAAAAGCTAACCCTCTCTGACATAGAAGCTTAAGAGACCTTAAAGTAAAATGCTCTCCGTAAGATGACCAAACAGGATTGAATCCATTCACTAAGCTCATTTTAGTCTTGACACTAAAGGGCTTTACAGGATTCTCGGGATATCCCGACAAATTTCATTATGATATATTTGACTTAACCAGTTATGTTAATGCTGTAATTAATTAAGCTTCTAAACTGCAGATGTCCTGCTTAGGACTATTTATTGCCTTGTTGCTTGTGTGGTTGTTGTTACTGTTATTACTTACATGTTATTACATTGTCAAAGAGCCGAGTTTCAATGGATTGTTTCTGTTAGACACAAGTTTGTAAAGTCATTAAAATGATTAAAATGGAATAAATGAATTCCTGTTCAAACAAAATGCATCAAAATGCACTACTTTAAAATGATGTTTGGTTTAGAGGTTGAAGTTTAGAGCCTCTTTTGTAAGGTTTAAATGCAGTAATTCGTCACATGACTAGTGTTTAGTTAAGCATGTTATTGTGGCATTAAGGGGGAGCCAACATGGATGCAGAGGAAAGACCCTCGGGCTCAAAATAACTTGAATTCTGCATGTGGTCCAAGAGGCACACACAGTAGTTGTCTTTCATGTATTTATTTATATTGTGTGTAATGTCTGTTGAATATCTTTAACATGGACAGCGTGGTGTGTTTCAGCCATTTTATTTGATTTATGCTAGCATGTCTTGAGACTGTTTATCAGTGAATGCCTGTTTATGTTGAGAGACTTTAAAATGACTTAAAGATGTATGTCTGAAACGGTATATATCCTTTATTTTCTCTTAGTACTCACGGTGTCTGATGACCAGAGAGACAGAGATAAATAAAACATCAAAAGACATCTGGCTGATGTGTGGCCATTATTCTATTGGACCAGTGTAGTTATTATTATTACTTATATAGTTTCATTAAAAATTAATAGTAGGAGCTTTGATTTAATGATTATATGTGACAAATAATGATCTGAAATGAATAAATATTGTGGGCACTGATATGAATGCCGCATATTTCAATGACAGCATGCTCACATGTTCGCTATGACAACATGCTGATGTTTACCATGTTCACCGTCTTAGTTTAGCGTGTTCGGATGGTAACGTTGGTGATTCCCTGACCTCTTTAATTCTCGTTAGGTTGACATGGCATTTAAAGAAATGTCATGGCAACTAACCAAATTATGACCAAAAACTCCAAAACTAAAGACATTCCCATCAGCGGGGTAAAATGCAAATGCTGTATATGGTTTGTATTATATGTGTGTCAGATGTAGAAGTCCTACTCCTGTTTAATCTGTCTCTTGTGACTCCTTCAACTTTATGAAAATGCATTGCTACATCGCTGGAGTATCCCTTTAATAGCTGTGTTCAAAATCTATTCAAATCACACACTCTACAGGGGGAAACATGTGTCTCCGTAGACGCACAGACAGATGTCACGAAAACATTATGGTGTCCCACATATGTACCACAGACCATTGTGGTGGGACATAAAAACACAAAGTAGGCTGTTAGAAAGGGTGAGAAATTGGACTTTCTTAGCCAACTTCCTCTAATTACTTTCTTCATTAAACTGCGCCAGACTCCAGTAACGGAGAGAGTTGCATATAGTGTTGTATAGAGTACACGCCTTTAGTGCGGTAATGTAAACCATTTGTGTTTTTTTTCTATGGTCATGTCAATAAAGCTAATTCAAATTTGTCTTTTATCCTGCAGGGGGAAAAAAAAGACAAAGCAGCCTGTGGAATAATTTTTCTTGGGTCACCGTGACAATTTAAATCAGCAGTTTTACAACACAGTTGTCTGTCACGTAGAATCTCTTGTGCCGAGATCGACTGTGTGGTGAAGAGGCCACAGATGTAATCAGTATTTTGGAACACACAGCATTGATACGTGCTGCTTAATAATGTAAATTAGTGGTGTGTGTGTGTGTGTTTGAGAGGGAGTTTATGTGCCGTAAATCATCCGGAGTATTCAGACTGTTGCAGACAGGATTAGAGATTTCAGGGAACAGAGCAAAGTGACTCTTGATAATTTGTTCTTGTGACACTTTTTCCTAAACTGAGTAAACTATTTTGACTAGACCGCGGAGAGAATCTGATAATGCCTGACACGTCTACAAAGTAATATAAATTAAACATAACCAGATTCATAAAGTGATAAACATTTCATCAAGACCTACTTTAGTCTGTTGCCGATACTTGATCTACCACAGAAAACTAGGACACAAAGTAAAGTCTAACAGATGATGACGTTCTTAACCTTCTGGGACATGCATCCCAACTTATGCCCTTAAAGCACCAAGGTAAATCCCAACGCATGACGCAGAAAATTAGTTTACTTGCTCCTCTAATGGCTCAAGGTTGTCTCATTTACACAGGTCACCAATGCTGCCATTGTTTGCGCAGGACTTGTGTAATCCTAGATTCTTTTGTGCTATCCTCTTATTGTTATGGCTCCTCACCGAGTGCTTTACACATGCTGAAATAACTTCCTTAAGACCTATGTAAGCAAATACCACTCTGAGTATTTGTGTGCCTGTACATGAAAGTGTGTGTGAGGGCAAAAAAAAAAATGGGAAGGGGGGGTTCTTGCATGCAGGACAGGGGTGGTTTGTTTGGTCAGCAAAATGTCAATCTGTCTTTGCAAGGTTATCCCATATGATCTCCCTAAATACACAGGGCTTGGTTGTCCATCTGGTTGGCAGTTGAGAGCTCACCCCCCACTCCACCCCCCCATTAACACCCACCACCGCTAGCCCAGGTCTGGAGGTCTTGCCTTTCTACCTCCCACCGAGAGGATATGAAAAGGCCGACAAAGCTTTCCATTCTCTTCTTTTACTGTCAGATTTTTGGATCAGTGTAATCCTCAAATGGCTGCAACACGTGTACAGCGGTTTGGTTGCTCCCTAACAACTAACTTGACAACTAAACAATGCAATGGTTCTTACTGAAAAGGGACACTCAGAAGAATTCTGCACGTCCAGAAAAGATCCGGACTCTCCTACGTGCGTGCACACACACACACACACACACACACACACACACACACACACTCACACAGCCAGGCAACCACCCAACATCCCCTAAAAAGTCCAAAAAAGCCAGATCCATCCCCAATCCAAACTGCCCTGGGCTCCCCTAAGCTATTCAGCGTGTGCAAATGAAAGATGTGTCTTGGAACAGTACGAGCCTCTAAGGCAGAGCAGAAACTAGCCTCGCGCACAGATATACACAGCAGCCCTCTGGACAAGTCTGGCACCCACACCAGCAACTGTGGGCCAAAACTCATGTTGCGTGCTAACTCTCTCCCTCCCCCATCCCCTCATGCTATCCCACTCTGCAATTATATGCTATGCTCCCACCCAAACATGCAAGAATAGGCCTTCTCAGTCAACAGACAAACCGAGTCATTCTGTCCTCAAACCATGACATCATGACCATTTGACTTCAGCGTGAAATTCAAGCTTAATTTAACTTTGTCAGGAAAAAGAGAGAGAAAAAAAGTGGTGTGTGTGTGTGTGTGTGTGTGTTACACTGGCAGAGCGCTGCACTGGTGTGAACAGTAACTTGATGCAATTCTGGGAAGGCACAGCTAATTTATTCCTGAGAATATCAAAAAAGGAAGGATGTGACTCATGACATGATCATGTATTTACTGTAAGAAGTGGAACAGGGAATAAAGCACGGCAGGACTGATTTGATATATCAGCACAGGTGACATAACTATATTTTGGGTATGTTTAATGATGATTTATATAATATTTAAGATGAACTTTAAAAAAAAATAAAAATAAAAAATCATCAGGCATGTGGGTATCAATCCATTAGAGCAGTCACATGAAATTAAATTAGCATGTGATTTAACTGTTACACAGTGACTTGACTTATGTCACCATATGGACATAAGCTGCTGTGCTAACACATTAGCTTCAGTTCAATATAATGTCAATGGCCTCCAGTTTCAGGACATTTCATGGGGTCTAGATGCCTCAGAGGCATCTATCAAACTGCTGACAGCTATTGTTTGAAGCACACCTCATTTTCCAAATCTGCCTCGCAACAGAGTCCTCTCCTCTGTCCTTGCGGCTCCGGGAGGGGTTCTTAATGGTGTGTGAGCGCTTGCTTGCTTGCGTGTGCGTGCATGTATATATGACAGAACCGAACCAATGACAGGCACTTCAGCCCAGCCCAGCCCTCACAACAAAGAGGGCTAGTGGGTTTCACTGCAGCCCCATCTCGCTCTCCCACACACTCATAAATAACCATACAGAGTGTCTGCCCTGGCCAGGGGGAGAAAAAGGAGAGAAAAGAGCCATTTAGGCAGCTCCTCTCCTCTCATGCCTTCCAACTGACCTTTTCTAAGGGTCAATCAGTCCAACCCCAACTCCGTACCGTGATCCCTCCCTCCCCTCTCTCTCTCTCTCTTTCTCTGCATACTGACACTAACCTGAGTCATCTCAACACTGGTGCTGTGGAGAGAAGCCACTTAGCAGGCTTGGGTCATTGTAAAGAAGCGTTTAAGAAGTGGAAGGCATAAAGCCTCGCAAGCTCTCAGTCCCAGAGCATGTGAGATGGCAGCCGGGGTCAAAGGTGAAGGTCACAATATGGGAGGAGGGGAATAAATCCTGTAGCATGGACGACAATAGCTGCAATCCCCACTGACAATGATGCCATTGTGGGCTATGGGTTGCTTAGTGTGTCCTGGAGCTGTGCCTAATAGAGTTATAGTGCTGATGTGATGGCTGTGTAGCCGAGGAGAGTAGTGTCCTTTTATATAAAGGGGGCAACTGCCGAGGAGCTTGAAAGAGGGTCTCGGCTTCTCAATTTTGCTTTGCACGAAAGCCTGGGATTGTGTGTGTGTGTGTGTGTGTGTGTGTGTGTGTGTGTGTGTGTGAAAGAGAGAGAGCAAGGTTACTACCTTAACTTCACTGAGCTTCCAGCCATGAATCCTTTGCTCAATGACACACAACTCCTCTATGAAAGGACTCATGGCTGACTCATAGTTGAAAATGCATTGCAGAAATTCTAGTGAGGGATAAAAAATATGATTTTTTACAGTCGACATAACGACTGAGAATTACCCGCTTCTCATAGCTGATAACTTTACATTTTTAAGTATTTAAGTTCACTTTATGCACAAAAGCAAATACGTAAATGTAATTTGACTCTTCAAATGTTTATTATTTTATTTCTGTGCATCACAAAACCTTACAAACATACTTTGGTTTTCATAGAACATGAAGCCTGTCAAACGTTTGGCATAAGACTTCAAAATAAATCAGTATTATTATTACTGACCAATAAATTATCAAAATAATAACATGACATAATAATATAAAAGATCCTTATTTTAAAAGATTATTATTATTACAAAGATTATTTATCTGGCCTGATATACATCGTCCAACACTAGATTTTAATGAGCAGGTGGGCTGACTCAATCAGAGAAAACACAGTCTTTGTTTTTAGATCAAGCATGTACTTATGACTAGTCCTAAAAGAAAGTTATTTACCAAGCAAACGTGTATTTTTTTCTGTTTTATATCACCACAACTTGAATATGATTTGGCTTTAGACTGTTGGTTAGAAAAAACAAACAACGTAAAGATCCCATTTTGGGCTCTGGAACTGTGATGAGCATCGAAAACAAATCAAAATTCATGACCAAAAGATTCTTTGACTGTGAAAATAATTCTTAGTAGCAGCTCTGTGACCTACTGTGATCTATACGGACTGAAACAAGGCCTGAAAAACTGACAGCTTCTATTCGGCTTACACTCATCATGGTCAGGCCTTTATTTGGTGCACCACTTAGGGAGAGAGGTGCAGAAGGCCTCTGGAGAGACAGAGGCCGCTGATACCGCAGGATCATCATCCTCGGCATTACTCAGACACTCAGCTGGTAAACGTTATGCGGTGGCATGCCACGAGTACCTCAGTTGTCACCTCTGTTAGTAAGATTAGGCTCTGGTAGAATGGAGTGACAGATGATGAGTGGTGGGTATGACCACCGGGTGCTAATGCAGAGGACAGAGAGAGAGAGAGACAGGGTTAGACTTGACAGACAGACACTGGAGCGTTTGGAAAAACCGTATGTCAGTTTTGCTGATGTCTATAGTAACAGTAGCCTCCAATTTGACATTCCCTCCACCAAACATTGGTTTTCTGTTTTTTTTCCTCTTTTTGGCTTCTCTTTGACCTCAAAAGAACAAGCTATGTTTCCCAGGGCCCAGCTATTTGAAGCTCATAGTTTTGGTCATCCAAAGTTTTCTGTTCCAACTCAAGCCGTTCAGACACTGTCCCCACTTACATTTCCACAATGGCAGGGTCCTGGGGGCCAGACCATAGCCGCCCTACACTCTGCCCACAGTTGAGTTGCCTCTGGCAGGACTACTGCGTGCTTTGTGTGCTGGTTCTGGCCGCCGATCAGGGAAACCCCACAGTCTCTCCATGGTGAATGTCGAACGCCCTGCCAAGACCATTATGCATCCCTTCAATGGCCGTGAATAGCAGCACACTACAGTACAGAAGATTTGAGAGATGTGCAATTCACCCAGGGCTACAATGCGAGAGACCATGACACAGATACCGACATCAGTGAACTGAACTAATCCCTGACATGGTTCGTCAATGTTGTGTCTTTGAGTCTTTTTTATGATCAACAACAAACAAAACAAATCCTGATAAAATGTGTCCTACATTTCATCACGCAGGAAAAATGAAAACAGCTGCCGAATAATATTCCTTGACACAGTTAATGAACTAAGTCTAAACAAACATTACACTGAAAAGGCAGGAGATTATTCCACTGATTCTACAAACACTGGTTGTTGTGACTTAGACTGGCTAAGTGAATGACAGCGGCGGGTCTATAATGTACACATTTAACACTCTAAGGATTAAAGTTCCTTTTATATTTTCACCATGTGGGCTGCAGCTACTGATTATTTTCATTATAGATTCATCTGTCGATCATTTTCTCAATTAAACGATTTCCCAAAAGCCCAAGGTGACTCAAATGTCTTGTTTTGTCCACAACTCAGCCTAAGAGCCCAATTATTCATATTTGAGAAGTTGAAATCAGAGAATTTGGAAAATCATTATCAATTATTGAGATAGTTGGCGATTCATTTAATTGACTAGTTGTTGCAGCTACCTCTCGGACTCAACAAATAGTCCTGTTTACCGCTCACCTGAGCTTTCCTAACCAGAGAAATGACCAAACTATAACATCTACTCTCTCTTCAACATTTGCTGCCTCTAATGGTCCCGTCCTAATTTGTTTGTCAGATCAGTGTCAAAAATGTGAATCTAACAGAATTAGACATTAACTGTTATCTACATTTAGCACAAAGGAACATCTGTCTATTAATTTAAAACTCATGCCGTGTTTCCCAGTGCTCCCACAGTCCAGTGGCATATTGCTGTAGTGGATATCAAGATGAGTCACATCAGCTAGCAGGCAGCTGGCAGGCTTGCCGTATCAGCCTATCCCGTAATCTTACGATTAGCCTTCACTGATCCCATCAGGACTGCCTGGATCTGGGGTGCAAAGCCTAAAGGTTTATCCTGGAAGTTGGCCCTCCCTCACCCTGTCCACCACACGCACGCAACACAAATGGGGCCAACATACAAATGTACAGCGCTCCATAAATATTTTGGCTAATGCCAATCATAAAGGCAACATATCCAAACACGAAGCCCAAAGACCGGAGCTCATCGGGCCTAAGCATAACTATCCCCAACCGATGTGTCTGGAGGCCTGATGCTGTTGCGTCTTAAGTGGATGGTGGTAGTGAAATGTGTCGTGGGGGTCAGACCCCTAATGTCAAAGGGGCAAATGTCTTCTGACACCGGGGGAGGGAGGAGGAGGAGGACGGGGGGATCGGACGGCAGCCAAGTGACATGCCGTGACAGGCTTTAAGGCTTCTTAGTGTGGACGCATGCAGCATGCAAGTGAACGCTCATACATGGCACCCACAAATACACACACAGACACATGTGAGCACATTCATCCAATGTGCACACACACCCACGCAATTACATACCTGTCATGTGGTGGACGTCATGTCTAAAAGAAACCTGACAACATCTAAAGACTGCCATTTGGTACGTTAAACAGCTTTTTTTTATATATATATAACACACAAAACATGTTTTATTTCTCCAAAACAATGTTAATAGACACACACACAAGTGTGTCTAGTCTTGTCATAATATGCTCCATAATGGCAGTTAGTTTAGGATGTTTGATGGGCACAGGCAGGACACAGGAAAGAATCGTCTTACTGATGGGAAAAAGGAATGCTGGAGGCATTTACCTCCCCGGCTCTCTGTCCTTGGGTCAAAAGGGGACCGGCCATAAACGCCTGGACACCAACAGAGACAGACCTCTGACCATGCAGGCCTTGTTTCATTCTCCCTGCAGTCGCTGATGTCAGCCGGTGGAAGAGGCCGTACTTGTTTAAATTTATAGCACAGTGTCATTCTGTGTCATGAATGCACAACAATGCATGTATTCATCCAAAGCGAATGCATCAGGAGATAGTTATCCTGATGCTCATGGCTCATTTTTTACACAACGCAACATCTCATCATAAAACGATCCAATTGCATCTGCCTTACATGTGTACAGGTGGTAACACACCCCACAGTGCCTGTCGTGTCTACAATGGGATGATCTCAGAGCAGCAATAATTACAAGCGACAGCAGTCAAGATGCCATTTTTGCTGCCGAACGTGTTTGACAAGCTCAACGAGAATATAATAATACACACTTGCCAACTTGGGCAGGCTACTCCGTCACCCGGCAGACAAAAGGGTTTAAGCCCGGTGCTCTTTGGATGCCAAACAGCTGAGGACACTTTAATTATCATAAAACCTATAGCATGATGTCATTTCATTGCAACCGATTCACTCAGCAGTAAATTAGGGCAGGTCTAAAGTGGCAGAGAACATTTTAATCTCTAGTCGTTGAAAGTATTCAAACATATAAGGTAGAAAGTAGATCATGTTCTTATTTAATCACTGAGATTAATAGACGAAGGTTTTTTCTTTTCCATTCATGCCCTGAAAGGATTTTTTCAGCTGTTACAGTGCAGCTTAAGGAGAGTTGAATGAAACAGTCTGGAATGTACCATTACACTGTAGAGGGGGCTGATGTGGGGAATACTAAATATATGCGAGTGGATTACAGCGAATAAAATGTTTCTTTGTGGATTACACTTTGAAATATTTGCTTTAATCCATCTGTGTGATAGAAGCAGGATTGTGCGTGTTTTAGGTGATGGTGAATCCTGTAAGAAAGAGAAATCCCCCGCTGTAGCAGCGGGTTGGACCGCGCCCAGATGATATTACGACCAGCCCTTTAAAGTCGCTCCACTTCCGAGATGAAGTAAAGTCGAGCTCCGCCGCACGAGAAGAAGAAGAAGAAGAAGAAGAAGGGATGAACTGACAATCTATCTCTCTGGGAAAAAAAAAGAAAAAAAAATCCCCCCCCTCCCTTCAAGTCTGCCAGGCTATGTTGAGAAAAGACATTTGGATTTGGAGTTTTATGGACTCGAAGGAGTTTTCTTTTTGTCCACATCTATGTAGGACGTGGCGTCTGCGCCTGCATTGAAGTAACCTAAATTAGGTTCGTTTGCGGCAAAAAAAAAAAGGATTTTTTTTTTTTTGAATTTTCAAATTAAGCGCAAAGACAACAACAATAACAACAACAACAACAACCTGGACTACTCTTTTGAAACAGGAATGGTTTATCCTCCCGAAGGTTTATTCTACATCGAAATGGATCAAGCACCTCCAGGTAAGTTAGGGTTAAAAGCAGCCATTGTCTAATCTGCGGGGGGTCGGGGGAGACGTTTTTATTCTTTCTCTCTCTTGGCATCACCTCTTCTAATGTCTGCAATCAAAGTTGACATGTGACAAAAACGTTGTGCAGGTGTTGCTAAAACGTTATTAATGGTCAGGTCCTGTGTGCTGCGCTCTCCCTCAGTGGCATTGCCCAGGCATGCATAGCGCAATTCACTTGCCAATTACGTAATACCTTTCTGTGGACCAGGCGCAGTGGCTCTTTTTTTCTTTTGTCCCAGCGCCTATGACTCCCAACTTGCAACAGCAAAAAAAAAAAAAAATGCATGACACTGACTGTTTGCATCTTCTCCAAACAGATCTGCCAAAGGTGTGTTATGAGTGTATATGTCTTATTTGTTGAAGGGGGTGGGAGGGGGGCATAGTTTGTGTGTGCGTTAATGAGCGCCGCATGAAACGAGCGCTTTGTTCTCCTCTGCAGCCAGCCGTGGTTAATTTGTGTGCGAGCTCTGAAAAGTAGGCTAGAGGCAGGCAGGCAGGCCAGACAGCTCGTCTCATGACTGAACTCCAGCAAACTCACAAACGATTCATTTTATTATTGTTGTTGTTGTTATTATTTTTTTGCATTTGTCATTTGACCTCCAGGCTATTACATTGTCCTAACAGTGTGCATAACACTGTGTGTGTGTTCACTGCTGTTGTGCCTTGTTGGAACTACCTATCAAAATGAATTTGACTGGAACTAATAATTTATTATTTTAAGATAATATAGTTTGAGCTTACATGATTATTTAGTGTTGCTCCTTTTTTAATGTTTCACTCACTCAACTTATCTTTTTTTTTGCTCCTTTTTTAATGTTTCACTCACTCAACTTATCTTTTTTTTTTATTATGTTTCCTGGATTGGACACAGTGCCAAACCAGTCTACAGTGTGATTAAATTGATATGTTTTTTTGTTTTTTTTTATTATTCCACGCTTAAATTACGTGGCTCTTGTCTGTACTGGTATGCGCATGTGGGTTTTGGAAGCCAGTAGAGTTTCTTGGCAGGAGAGAGACCAGAAGTAGAAGAAGGAGAAGGAGAAGAGGAAGGGAGGAGGGGGGAGAAGGTGTGCAGATTTAATTTTGCTGAGTTCAGGAGCCGCAGCTTTTCCCTTTTTGTGCCTGCCACTGTGCTGCTGCTGCACCTGCCTTTTGTTTATTTTAAGGTCAGAAAAAGAGGAGAGCGGATGGTGGGAGAAACCCACATTTTCTCCTCTCTGAGGGTGCTCTTGTATTCTCCCAAACTGCCTCATGAAAGGCACTTTTGTCCTGCAGTGAAATATATCGCCCTTCACCTCCTCTTGATGCGGTTTGCCCTCCTTTTTTCATTTTTTTTTTAGGAAAACGCTTAATCTTTCGGCCAGACTCGCAGATTTTTTTTTTATTCCTTTAAGGTTGACGGAAAAACTTAAGGAGGGATCTGTAAGCGTGCAATCATTATTCAATGGGAGGGGTGAGCCAAGAGGCTGAAAATATAACTTCAGGTTTATTTAATGGCTTTCGTGCAGTGCAGGACGGGTGCCACAGGGCTACTGCAAACTTTAGGAGCTCGACTTTAATCTGCTTTGCGTGAGTTGAAGGCAATTTGAACACTTAAGTGTGAGGATTTCTGGGATAATAAAAGAAAACATGTTTCATAGTTGTTGACTGACAGCGCTCAGATATGACGACTAACTGCCACATTTCCTTTTTTTAGTGCTGGGCGGCCACACTTAGGGTCTGGGTAATCATTAGTTAAGTGATATCTCTTGGAAACATGCCTGGGCTTGTCCTCAGATCTTGACAGGCTTCATCAAGCATGGGTGTGACAGATTGTGTGTGTGTTTTTGGTGGTGGTTAAAGGGGGTGGGGTGGGGGGGGGGTACACACTGGGAACACTATGTTTCCACAACATGGATATACACACAATCCTCGATAGTAAAAGTCATAATATTGAAGGAGTCGCGCTTGCAGCACTTCACTTGATCTCACAACAGATCGATGCGTTGCAATTTCTGACAGATCTCTTTCTAGGAAACAATGATCCTGATACTTTGCATTTCATTTTCTTATCTCTCTCTTTTTTTTTGCCGTCTAGCTCTCCCTCCCAGGTCAACAAAGCCAGTGTCCTCCACCATGAACAATAACTGCCTTGCACCACCTGTGTATTCGCTACAGGACGCTGAGTGGTACTGGGGAGACATAACCAGGTAAAGTATCTTATCTTGAAGAATCCGACATGCCGCCATTCTCACACACGCTAAGGTGTGTTCGATGTTTAACATTTTGGTATGTCAGATCGTTAACCGTTGATTTTTTATTTTTTTTCCCCTCAGGGATGAGGTGAACGAAAAGCTCCGAGACACACCTGATGGCTCCTTTATGGTGCGTGACGCATCCACAAAGCTGCAAGGAGACTTTACACTGACGTTAAGGTAGGCCTAAGAAAAAGGTCGATCTCGTCGCGGCACTACCACAAATAAGAAGGGTTGCGTTATTTTTTTCATTTTACATTCATAGTCTTAAATTTGCGCTTTGCCGTTTCACCTCTTCAGGAAAGATGGGCACAACAAGCTGATCAAGATTTACCACCGTGATGGGAAGTACGGCTTCTCGGACCCCCTCACGTTCACTTCAGTAGTGGAGCTCATTTGGCACTATCAGCACCATCCGTTGGTGGAATACAACGCCACTCTGGACCTAATGCTCACCCATCCTGTGTCCCGCTTCCAGCAGGTTAGTGAGTCCTGTTATTTGGCTTTTGGATAAAAAAAACATCAGTCAGATATCTGATGCTACAAATAGGGATATGAATCGCACATATTTAAGTGTTATTTGTGACTCCAGGTGAAAGAAGACAGCGTCGATGTCGCTGGACGAAAGCTCAAGGAGGTTCACAGTCAATATCAAGAAAAGACAAAGGAGTTTGATCGTCTTTATGAAGCTTTCACAAAGACCTCACAGGTAAAAACAATCTTATCTTCTTTCTGTGAAAGAGCAAAATATTACTAAAACTAATTATCTAATCAATTTACAAGAATCGTGAATCATGTGATGTACTCTTTGTGTGCAGGAGATCCAGATGAAGCGAACAGCAATAGAGGCCTTCAATGAGACGATGCTGATCTTCGAAGAGCAGTGCCGCGAACAGGAGCGTTATGGAGAGGAGTTTGAGAGAAACAATCAGTCCGAGGGAGCCGACAAAGATCTGGAGAGGTACTTCATTCCATCATGGTCCAAAAAGCGTCAAGCAGATGTAGTTTTAATTCTGGTTGATGTAGGCCCATGTTTATTGAACTCCATTCAGACCTGTGACCTTTTCTCCTCCTCGTTAGCTTCCTGATAAATTACGAGAAGCTGAAGTGTCGTCTTGGAGAGATCTACGACAGCAAAATCCATCTGGAGGAAGACTTGAGAACGCAGGTGGAGGACTACAGAGAGACGGACAGGAAGATGAACAGCTTGCGGCCTGACCTTATCCAGCTACGGAACATCAGAGACCAGTATCTCAAGTAAGCAGCGTCAGAATATTGTTTGTGGTGTCTGTGGAAAATCACTGCAACCATGAAGGACAGGAGATAATTTAATTTAATAATTTTCTGTTAAAATGAAACCTTTCTTTATATCTCTCCTTGCAGCTGGCTTAATCACAAAGGTGTACGGCAGAAACGCATAAATGACTGGCTGGGGACGCAGAGTGACAGCCTAGACGAGTATGTTCAACAAATTCTTTCTGGAAATGTTGTTTAAGAATGATGTTTATAACTTGTGAAATGAAATGCAGAGATGTAACAATACGACTCTTGTCTTTTTAGCACATATGTGCTGAAGGGAGACGAGAAGAATTTGCCGCATCAGGATGAGACAAATTGGTTTGTTGGTGAGATGAGCCGGACGCAGGCCGAGGAGATGCTTCAAGGTAAAGCTCCGGGGACATTCCTGATCCGTGAGAGCAGCAAACAGGGATGCTACGCGTGCTCTGTTGTGTGAGTATCACATTTTGAAAAGCAGTATCTGGAGAACAGATCAGTTATGAGATGACTATTGCGCATGACGTAATCCCATGGCACTCATTCATGTGATTTTTTTTTTCTTTCTTTGTTTATTACAGCGTGAATGAAGAAGTGAAGCATTGTATGATCTACAGCACACCACACGGATACGGCTTTGCTGAGCCCTACGACGTCCACTGCTCACTGAGAGACCTTGTCCTGCACTATCGCCTGCACTCCTTAGCGCAACACAATGACGCCCTGGATGTTCGGCTGTCGCATCCAGTACACGCCAAAGCCGCAGCCACGCCTTCTCAACACGCAGAGGAACACAAACTCTTACAGACTCCAAAACACACAGCGGGGCTTCCGCCTGCCGCTCCAGAAATGTAATCCAACGGAAAGAGACAAAAGGGACATGTTTACTGTATCCTGCGGGAATGACTGCATCGAGGTGCAATGTGTAAAGTTTTGCACTACAGTGATTCCATCAGTTTTTTGTGAATGGGATTTCACAGATTGAAGTGGGACCGGAACTTGAATGTCAGCTTGAACGTTTTTTTTTTTTGTTTGTTTGTTTTGTTTGTTTTTGTTTGTTTTAAAAAAGACTGTTTTAAGCTTTTACATTTTTTTTTGTACTTCATTTATTGCCATTTGTTTAATGGACACCTTTTCGGTAGGGATGTTGACAACTAGAAAATTGCTCACTGACGTCAGGTGCTGCACCTTTTATTCGTTTGACCTTTACAACCAGAGTTGATGTTGCTTAAGATGTCCATTTCCCTAGTTAAAATTTCTTCAGTTCTGAAAATTTGACCGATAGGTTAGAAATATATTTGGTTACTATGAAATCGTATTTGTACATCATTCCTGAGCATATCATGGCAATCTGAGTAGAGAAAAAAGGCAAGCACATGAATTATATTTAGTAGAGAATTTATTTCTCATGCAAAGAGTTTTAATTAAGAAAAAACAAAATATTCTTAATGAATGTATTTACCTGTTTGCACACAGTGATTTGTTTTCACTAAATGAAAGTATCTACTAACTTAGAAACTCTTTATATAGCTAGATTTGTAACCAAAACTGGACACACTGCTAACGTGGAGCTGTTAATCATTCTTCTAGTCGTCCTGTTCTCCCATAGTAATTGATAGATCAACTAGCAATCCAATTGGAAACAAAACAGCCAATCAAAAATGGCTGGCATTGTAACACACTGTTACAATGTCAAATTTGAGCCGAGCATAGGTGAGAGAAGTTGAGAGCGAGCGCACACACAGCAGGGAAATTAGTAATACTGAGTGAAAATGGGTCATCATTGTGCGTTTATGTGGCTAATAGGAAACATAGTAATGAATTTATTGAGCGCAAAATATATTTTTGTACATTCAAATTAAATAATTCTCTGCGTGATACTAAATCTAATTTACGTGCTTCCAAGAAAATGTTTTTCTGTCCTCGAAATATCCCATTGCACGCTCAGAAACGAGGAACAAATACAACTCCATAGGTTACTACTATGTAGTGCATTTGTGAGGGAGGGAAAATGGTGCTGTAAACAGGCTGTTTCATATTGGTTTTGGGTAAATGCCACGTGTGAATATGTGAAAAGTCGTGGTGCATCATGACAGTTTGCCCCTTTTCTTAACAGACATTCATATACAGTGGATATATGTAGCATTAACATCCTGTAGAATACCATTGTACAAGCATAATCAATGTTAAACCCATTGACCAAAGCACTTAAAGCTGAAGTAGGCAATGTTAACAGACAATGTGAAACCCTTCCACCTCTCTCTCCTTTCGTTGCTGCCTTGTATCGCTCCACTAAGCCCCTCCCACCAAATGACGCACTAAACATGCACGTGCATTTTGCCGGGCTTAAAGCGGAATGGCAAGGTTGTCAACCTTTGTAACTAACTAGCAAATTAATGTCTATTGCACTTGGCTAGTTGATTCTGTCTCAGAGGTAAGAAATGTGTCCTCTGTGAGGGAGGAAGCTCCAACCATATTTCTATAGTTCCAACAACTCGTCTTCTGTCTGGCTGATCGCCTCAAGTCAGTTTCAGCAACTGTTTGTACAGAGTTTCTATGATTGGCTAGTTGCCTGCTAGCTAACCTTGATTGGTTGTTGGATTGAGAATGGAACCAGTTTTTAAAGAAAGAAAACAGTGACAAGAGCTCAGAGACACAAGAGGAAGAACCCTTCAATTAAATATTTTTTGTGACGTGATGGTCAAAATTAGATATTTTAACCAAAATAAGTACAGTGGAATAATATTGCCTACTGCAGCTTTAATAGTGAGCAAAACTACATCCCTGTTAAGTCCGGTAATTGCATTTGGGCAAGGGGAGGGCAATTTATGTACACCTGCTGATGTGCTGATCAAAACATAATCTGAAGTACTGTATGTTATATTCTGTTACTCAAAGAAGTATAAGCTTTTTGTATTCTATATATATTTTTTCTATAAACATGCCACAAGATGAAAGCTTGAAGAAAGTGCAATCCAACAGTATTTCTATTGTTGCAATGTATGACGATGATGATGGTGGTGAAGGTAATGCTGTTATGAGAGGTTGACATTTGCCACAAAAATGCACTCTCTTTTGGTGGTGTCGGTATGATGTGGCCTCCGATGTTTGTGTGAACTGCCAGAGGTCCGGAAGTATCCTGCCTCCATTACTTGAACTGTGGCATTGCTCGAGCTATGAATGTTTTTCATGACATGCCGCCTACATAGCTTAAGAGGAAAGGAATCCATGTTGAACTTGGCACATTTTTCAAGTTTGAGGACAATAGATACTCTGTACAGAGAAACTGTAAAATGTATTTCTGAGGTTGGTTTATGGAAGGAGGGTGATTAAGCCTCTTATAAAAATATAACTCCACTGGGGGATTGAGGAAACTCCTTGGGTGAAGCTAAGCAATGTGAGATCCTGACCTTTTTCTTGCTGAAAGACAATAAACTGATGAGGGTTTTGTCAACTTACATAGTCCACTGCTTTATTTATTTTTTTGGTCTATTGCTTTCACAGACTACAGTCTTTTTTATAATTTATGGTGACCTTCTAAAAATATTTTATGAAGCTTTCTTCTTCTTCTTTCCAAGTAAAGTTGCAACTTTTATGACATGGCTAGAAAAATGACCAAACGTAAAGCATAGAAGGAGTTCAAACTGAGATTAACTAGTTATCTAAAATATACCATCTGTCTCTGGTGGAGCCACTATCGTCCGATGAGCTTATCCTTGGGTCAGCAGAGATGGGAGGCAGCGAGGGTACTGGAGGACACACTGTGGACAGATGGAAGCGAAAGGAAGCGATAAAGACAATAGCAGGATATGTGCAGGCCCTTTCCCTACTCAGTCTGGCCGCTGTTGAATCACTAGAAAACAATCTATCAAACATACTTAGCGATGAAAAGGCTGTATTTTTTTTCTTCTTTTTTTTTTTGAAACTCCTGTGAAAGGAATGCAGCTCAGCTGTAAACACTCGGTACCAGCCAGCTTCAGTTTTGTCTTCTGGACGTTATCACACAGTCAACACTGTTGTTAAATTACACATGTGCTCTAAATTTCCCTACAACCAAAACATGTGGCAACAGACAACGATGATGATGATGATGCTAACCCTGGGTGACACCACCATGACCAGAGCAACAGGTGGCCTGTTTCAACTATCACATAAAGTCTATGTTAGGTAGGGATTAATGAGGTGTTGAGGGCAGGGATGTACTGGGGGAGTTCCAGGCCACGGATTACTCCCTCTTACCTGTGTCAGCATAGAGAGCTGGTGGACAGGCTGTATGTGTGCCTTGCAAGGATGGACCAGATAAGGAAGGATAGATAGATAGATAGATAGATAGATAGATAGATAGATAGATCACTGAGTCACCCTCAGGCTGCTGTATGAGTATCCCGAAGACAAGGAGAGAGAGTGGGTAGACAGAAAGCATGTGGGGTATGGAGACAGGAAAAGAGGAGGGACAGGAAAGAGTACTCGAGATTTTTCTAACTCCTGTACAGGATGGTATAAAAAAGAAAGGCTGGAAAGGTCACGTTGGGCCTTCGCTACACTTCCTTTAACCTGAAGTACACTCCCACCTGGCTTTGCCCCAAAGCTATTTGCCTTGACAGCACTTTAGTTTACACCGCTCAGTCCTATTTTCCTTAGCTCCCTGTAGGAGTTCAATCCTATGTTTTTTGCTTGCTCATACATACATACATACTTTCCTCTGCTTTCTCTTCTCTCTCGTCGTTCAAATTCAGCCATTTCTGCTTTATAGTTCTCAATTTAAATAAGTCCTGGCAGGGAGGGGTGTTGGTGGTGGTGGTGGGGGTGCAGCAGGACGAATTACCTTTGGAGTCACGCCTAAAATACACACACCATCAACTGTCTCGCAGGCTTTCAGAAAAAGAGGTTTTCGCTTTCAGTTTAGCCGCAGCCAATCACATCTCTCCTCCCCACTGTCTCCGTCCGATTCCACCGTCTCCACGCTACGCGAGCAGCCAATGGGAGGACGGGAACGTGCGGAGCGTCGGCCAATCGGCGAGCAGTTGCTATGTTGGAGGCAGAATCGATAAGAGAGGGATTTTTTTTTTCCCTCTCTTTTTTTTTTTACGAGCTCACATTATAGGCTGAAGGCAAGAGACACTGTTGCCTGCCAAGCAGCGTGTAGGTTACGGACTGAACCATTAAACATACAAACTCCACATTTACTTTGAAGACACTCTAATACAACCACAGTTGCAAGCCAAACAACGTGGCAGTGTGTAGAGTTTGTATCTCTACATGCACGTATGTGTTTATTTAAGAATTTAAGTTCACATGATTATCACACACTTGAGTTGTTGAGGTCATGGAAAAGCTCGAAAATTGAACTGGAACATAGTTTCCTAGCCTGGAGGAATTATGGTAAATGATGCGCATCAAACAAGTTTTAAGATGAAAATGCTGTGGAAGTTTGTACTTTTTTTCTCTCTCTCTCGCTCTCTCAGGCAGTTTTTTCCCCCCCCTACTTAAATATTTTGGCAATTCTTTTAAAGAATAGCCCAAATAACAGCATGCCTGATGATTAGTAGTCACTATGCTTACATTAGAGGCCTCAAATCAACAAAATATTTAGCATAATGTGTGAGCACTATAGGAATTTTAAAACCAAATGTCCTCCTGGTGGCCAAGTGAATTCAAATCTGCCTGATGTGTTCTCAAATAAAATACAAATCAGAAAATGACATTGCATAATTCATCCTGAATTTGGAATAAGTTGCGACCATTACATGAATTACACCTTTAACTTGTATTTTAAGTTGTCCAAAATAAAAGTTACATCAAATTAAACTGTTAATAAGATCTGCAGTCATAGCAGTGTGGCATCACTCCAAACCTAAAATGCTGATTGATTATCTCAGTGACCTCTGGTAACAGTGATTGGAGTAAGGGGCTCAGCTCACACTGAGATGAGAGGTGACACTGAGCCAACTCTTACAGGGCGATAACATACAACTGCTTGCTGACAACCATTCAGAAGAAATGCCAGTCCAGATCCAAACAACCAAGTCAGATTTGCGGATACCAGCACCTCCTTGAAACAGGTAGAACAGGACTCAACTCTAAAATAATAGCTTTACTTTTGGATAAACGCCCAACCGTTTGCATGATTTCCTCCAAGTTTAACCTCTGACTTACAGATAACATTGTACTTTTATTTCCTTGAGAAAAAAAAATCCTCACTAATGATTTCAACTGCTATAAATGAAGGACCTTGGCGTCCCTCAAGCTTTCAGGACAATCTCATTCCAGGAGTTCAGCTTTCTAATAAATTAAAAAAGAACAATCGGGCACATTGCCAGCAAACCAATGTGGCACAGGACTGACGGACACTGGCTCCGGTGCAGATGGCAGAAAAGCTTTGGAGTTCAAATCAGAATCTGGCTTGGTATGAACGTGTGACACAGTATGTACACTGTAGGCGTTGAACTCAGACAAGATAAGGAAGGGTTATGCGGTTCACAAGTCTTGTCAGGTGGCGACAGACGGCTTGCCTGGCTTAACAGACATGTAGGGCAGATACCATTTGCAATTACAATGTATTTGTACTAACACAAAATAACAAAACCCTCACCGTACAACAGTTTTTTTTGTTTGTTTTTACAGTATAAGCCATGGGCAATATTATGGAAATACTAAAACTCTGCTATAGAGTTCTGTGATTACTTGATTTGCATATTTTGATATGATTTATAGCCAATCATAAGTACTCAGAAAACTCTGAACTCTACCTACGCATGAACCCTTCAGCTGTCAGCATGATGTTTTTCTATCCTGGTGAAAGAAATGTCTAGCCAGCAGACGCAGCCCTGATGAAAAAGTCAGACATAGCCTGCACTTAAAAACAGAATGGTAATTATGGTGACCACTTTCCATAGGATGACCCCCATAGTATTTACTTTTTCTCCCACTACATGGGAGATTCCAGGAGAAATGCAAACACTCTGCTTCCCATCACCACAATGGAGAGGCACGATCGTCGAAAATAAGTATCATGTTTATGACAAGTGAAAACATTGCTTATAGGAAAAGTGGCGAGTGAGAGACTCCAGCCATGCCTAACAAAAAGAAAAAGAAAAACACAATCACATTGTAACAGATAACATGTTCCTCAAAAGAAGTCTGTGTCACCACAATCAAATTCATTTTAGTACCTCACCTACTTATAAAAACCTGTTTTACAAGTGTCACCTGCCCAGGCAGAAGCATGAAGAACAAAAGGCAAAGAAAAAGAGACACTTTCATATTACAAATTAAACACATAAAGCCTAAACACCATGGATGATACTTGACAATACGTTTAATGTAAATGATTTAGCAGAGGCCTGTTTTGTGCCTCTAGTAATGAATGAATAGCTATGAACAACCAACAACAGATGTCTTTATCAATTATTTAAACCAACATCTGATGGAAATATTAACATGTTGGACGAGAGAACATGTATGTCGCTCACCAGCATGTGTCATCTATTGACTAAAAGGAGGCTGTTGTCACATTTCATTGAAACACCAATGAGGCTCCTTAATCACTAAACAGCACTGATAACTCACGACTGCTAAAAATACATGATGTGATTAACACATAACTCAGGCTTATGTGGAAAGTGACAGTGATCGTGCCACCACTGAGAAAAACAAATTCAGCTTATTTGAGGATGAAGCATACATTTCCCTTCCATATTTTTAATTTCTTTGGTTCTAAATAAATATGTAGATGTGTTAAGACGATCAGATTACAGGTTAAAACACTGTTGTACATTTATTCATGATAGTATCTGTGCTAGAAGTCTATTGTGAAAAACAGGAGAGGTGAATATGGCAGAACTTAGTAAACTTAGTAGTATTACCATGAAAATATATATTTTTTATACTTGATGACTAAAAACGACTTATTAATGTTCTCAGTTACTCTGTCATCTGATTGTCATTCTTTGGCTAGGAAATTATATATTTCATGTTCAAAACTCACTGTAGTAACATTTTTTGTCTAGATTTTCACATTCCTCCAAAGATATTTGGCTGCAAAGAAGAGGAGAATTAAAGTGACAGGGTGTCTATTTATTTATTTTAAAAGCTCATTCAGTTCAGAAGCTGAACTTTGCCTTATATTGGCTTACTAAGAGTCAATTTAAGCTGTATCCAATAAGATAATTGTTCAGCTCAGATAATGGCATTGCTGGATGCCCTTTAGAGAAACAGGACAGACTGGAAATTTAACAATACATGGCAACAAGAGGAAAACCCAACCAATTGTGTTTACCAAGGGTGGCCAGGTTGGCACATTTCTATCTTTGAGTTTTAATTGGTGTCACCACAAACTCTCTAGTACACAGCTAGCTGTTTAAATCTGGGTGACACATTGAAATATCAGGAAATACAAGTCAAGTGACAGTTGCAAGACTTTTTCCTGTAACTGTCACAGGCGTTTTTCACCTCAGTTCAGTCATCCAGACAGGTCTAATGTGCCCGAGCAGTGCTAGAGTTCTGTATGTAATAACAGGTTTCCAACATAATATTTAAGCTAATTTGATGTCAAGCTACTGATTAAAACAAACTGGACTACCCACTACCACTGTCTAAGAGTAGGCTAAGCTTTGTAGGTTTGGTCCAGTCTTCAGTAGATGAGGTTTGCAGCCAACACACTGGAGAACATTTAAAATTACCATTCTGCTGGGGGCTGACATGCCAAGAATACTATGATAATTTACATTGTAGGCTTCTGTGGCTTGTTGTCAAGGGCTCCCCATTTGTTTGGCTGCTTGCTCAAAGACAACACTGCCACCTGGCGGTGTGCGTTAAAACAAACCTGACGTGAATTATTGGGTAAACTGAGCAAATAATAATAAATTTAAAAAACATCTATAATAAAAACAAAGCAGAATAAGCTCTACTTGTGTGTAATTTAATGTCCTGTTCCTCGAAAAAGACGATGACGACACAAACTCACAGAAAATGCAACATTGTCGGGGATTGGCTAGTCACGACTGGATTTATTTATACGCCAGTCCAGAGCAGTCGATCGCAGACAGACAGGATTGACAGTCTGCAGGGCGGCGGAAGTTGCCTGCATCCTCATCAGTGAACTTATGGGGTAAGTCGCGGCTAAAACAAGCTTCATTTTGACATTTATTTCCCGCAGTTTGGTATTTTGCTGCAAGTTGACACTCTCTGAGCAGAGACTGGTCGAGCGGTAAAGTTGTCCGATGCCAGTTGATCAATTTATTGATCAATATAATGGTTGAGCTGTCTGTGGGCTAGCATGCCAGGCTAACGGCGGCGGCAGGTGTTTTTTGTAGCCGACATAGCAGCAGAGGGACGGACAGTAACTTAGCCATGGCTCCACCAGTGTGTTTTATCATGAGACTGTCAAGAAAGTCCGATTCTTTCCGTGTATCGCGTGTTATGTCGCCGACATTGCTTCAGCTCTGTGCTGCTACACAACGGTGAAGTGAGTGTGTGTGTCTCGTGTATTCAGCTTTGTGTGTCTTTCAGGTCTGTTTCATGCTGAACCTCACTAGAGAGGAGGAGGGTTTGGGAATACTGGCCTCCATGTTAACACATACCAGCCCCAGCTGCCATGTCCTCCACCTCTGTGTCAACATCCCCTTGTTGTGGTGGTGATGCTGCTGCTGCTGCTGCTACTGCTGCCATGGCAACCCAGGCGTCCGAGCAGGCTCTGCTGGCCTCAGACCGCTACGCCAGACTCATCCTGGCTCAGATGAACAAGATGCGGCTCCGCACAGACTTCTGTGACGTGGGGCTCAAAGTTGGCGGCCGGGTCTTCAGGGTCCACCGGCTGGTGCTGGCGGCTAGCAGCCCCTACTTCTCTGCTCTGTTCTCCGGGGGTATGAGGGAGGCGGATAAAGATGAGGTGCAGATTCTCGGAGTGGATACGGAAGTCTTTGAGGTTTTGCTGGACTTCATATACACAGGTCTGCGTCCATCCTGATATTTCCATCGTCATGTCACGTACTGTTTGTACCATTTTCTGAACGGACCTGTGTACCCTTTTTTTCAGGTGTGATCAGTGTGACGGTGGAGAACGTTCAGGAGCTGATGGTGGCGGCAGACATGCTGCAGCTGAACGAGGTGGTGTCTATCTGTGGAGAGTTTCTCAAGGGCCACATGGACCCATCCAACTGTGTGGGCATCTTTCAGTTCCTGGAGCAGATTGCCTGCATGGACATGCTGGAGTTCACTGAAAACTACATCCATGTTCACTTTCTGGAGGTATGAAACATTAAAAGCTCATTTTATCTTTGTGCTGGTACTCTTGTGTTGGTGTCAGCTCGGTGCTTACAGATTGCATCTATCCCTTTTTAGGTGTGTGTTACCGATGAGTTCAGGGGCCTGTCCAATGATCAGTTAGTGAGGCTGCTAAGAAGTGAAGAGCTGAGAATTGAGGATGAGTACCAGGTATTCACTGTAGCCATGGACTGGGTCCTTCAAGATGTGGCAAAGAGGAAAAAACATGTGGTGGAGGTGTTGGAGCCAGTCCGCTTCCCTCTGCTTTCACCGCAGAGACTGTTCAAGTACATAGAAGGTAAGGGAAACATACAATTTAAAATGTAGCACATCTCCTTTTATTTATTTTTCATTTTTTACACAGTTGAGGATTTATATTAAAAATATTTCTGTAAAATTGATAAATATTGTAAACAACATCTTGTTTTTTTGTCATTTTGTCTTTCGTTAAAGGTATTACAGACTTCAGCCTCAGGGTGGCACTGCAGACTCTGCTGAAGGAATACACTGAAGTCTCGAAGTCTCCCAAAGAAAATAAGATGTACAGTCAGTTACAACCAGCCAAGATGAGACCCAGAAGAAAAGCCAGGAAATACCTTTATGCCATAGGTTCTGTTTCAGATCACTTTTTTTTTTCAGCATGGAAAGTAATCTGATGAATTTCGGTGAATCAAAAAAAAAAAAAAAAGCCATTTAATCACGGACCCCTCACTTTTTTTCCCTCATGGCAGGAGGCTACACTCGGCTGCAGGGCGGCCGCTGGAGTGACAGCCGGGCATTGAGCTGTGTGGAGCGCTTTGACACCTTTAACCAGTACTGGACCACTGTGTCATCCCTGCACCAGGCCCGGAGCGGGTTAGGGGTCGCTGTGCTGGAAGGCATGATCTATGTGGTGGGAGGTGAGAAAGCAGCGTTGTGTTTGTGTTGAAGCCCAAAAATAAAAGCACCTCAACGATCAACAATCTGACAAGGGTTTGTGTTTTCACCAGGGGAGAAAGACTCAATGATTTTTGACTGCACAGAAAGATATGACCCGGTGACCAAGCAGTGGGCCGCTGTGGCGTCGCTGAACTTCCCTCGCTGTGGAGTTGGCGTCTGCCCCTGCTACGGAGCTCTGTATGCCCTCGGTAAATATCACAGTAACACTTAGCACCATGTTTAACCAAAATACATACAGCACAAACAGTACAGTCATTTGGTTTTAAAGGAGCATTCCACCAAATTCACACTTTGGAAATCTGTTTATTAGTCACGGTTAGCACAACTCAGCCTGTGAAAACTGTTCTATGATGTCTAACAATCTGTGGTGCTGCAGGAGCTTTGTGTCATATGTGAAAATGACTCAAGTGCCACACGACGACTCTCAGCTCTCCTCGCAATCTAAGGGTACAAAAGACATTGGCATTTATGAGTTAGGAAAGGTTTAATGAAAGATGCTGTTGAGTTGCTTTATGGGAAAGCTTCCTCTGCCAACGCCGCATTCTGTTTCTTCATTTCGGTCATTATGTCCATAGAGCCTGCTGAGCCCGGTCACATTGCCCACTTCTCAGATCTGCTACTGGCACGACTTTGGCTCCACTCCCCCATTCCCAGTGGTCCAAAACACCTTTCGTACAAACACTAACCCTCCCCCGGTGCTGTGAGTTCACAGTCCGGTAGCTCATCTAACAAACTGATCTAACATTAGCTAACAGCTACTATTTCGCAGCAGGTTACTTTGCCGTCTGTCAGGAAACGCCGTAAATCACAGAGATCCAGTTCACCAAAATAAATGAAATAGTTGGTGGTGTTTGACTTAAAACGTTACATACTTCTCACTGGAGCACAAATTTACCATGTGGTGCAAACTTCAGGCAAAAATCATATTCTCATGAATGCACTGTGCTTCTTTAGGTGGCTGGGTTGGCTCTGAGATCGGGAAGACGATGGAACGATACGACCCAGAGGAGAACAAGTGGGAAGTCATCGGCAGCATGGCTGTTCCTCGTTACTACTTCGGCTGCTGTGAGCTACAGGGTGTGTTCTCTACTTTTATTTTGAAAAATAAATACTCCAGTGCAACTTGGAAATGTAGTTTATCTCTTTTTATCAGTATTAGCAAGTTTACACACAATTACAAATGTTCCTGAACCCCCTTCCTGCTTGGGTTTGTTTATTTCTCCTCTGATGACGTCGACACTGTTTTCTCTTTCCAGGGTTTATTTATGTGATTGGAGGAATCAGTGACGAAGGGATGGAGCTGCGCTCAGCTGAGGTGTATGACCCCATCTCGCACCGATGGAGCGCCCTGCCCGTCATGGTCACACGTCGAGCCTATGTGGGCGTCGCCTGCCTCAATAACTGCATTTACGCGGTGGGCGGATGGAATGAGGCACTGGGTGCACTGGAGACAGTGGAGAAGTACTGTCCAGAAGAGGTAAAATGTTACTTTCATTTTCAGTCAATTTATCCTGTATTATCTGTGTACTAACTTTCTTCTCCCCTCTGTGCTTCTCTTTCTACAGGAGAAATGGGTCGAGGTGGCCTCGATGTCTACAGCTCGCGCAGGAGTGTCAGTGTCAGCAGTTAATGGTCTGCTGTACGCCGTAGGAGGAAGGGCCGCCAGCAGAGACTTCTCTGCCCCGGTGACGGTGGACTCTGTGGAAATCTATGACCCTCACCTGGACACCTGGACTGAAGTTGGCAACATGATCACCAGCCGCTGCGATGGCGGGCTGGCTGTGCTCTGATAGCCAGGAATATTCAAATTGTGAGCGTCCCTATCAGCGCCTTGCAAAAAAAAAAAAAAAAAACTGCATTAACTGAAGAGAAGCTGCACTTTAAGAAACACAAAAAAATGTTTCTGTCTCAAGTAGGCTTTTGCATTATCGTGTTATTTATACATGGAATGCTCGTGTTTTTTCCTTTTTACATTTGACCTTGATTCAACACAACAATATGACGGCAGATCAAAAACTGTAAAACTGCCAAAACTGCTTGTTACACGACCAGTCTGTATTTTCAGTTCACTAAATGATTTTACAAGACTTTCATAGTTGCAGACTTGTTTTCCTCTTTTATGTTTTTGCAGACAAAACGATCCTTATGATAAGGACACTTTTTCACCATGAGAGTTTTATTTTGAGTGGACCAGAGAGTTTTTCTTCCTGTTCAGACTGAACACTATTCTTAGATAAGATGTTTTGAGATGTTTTCTCTTTATTTTCCTTCAGAGAAATGTTTGTGGTGAGTGCATTTGCTACTTGGAAGATTTATCAAACCACTTGAGCCTATTTAATAAATGGGACCAAAGTCCCATGTTCAGTGATTTCTGTAAATAATTATAAACTTGAACAGCACATCACTGTTGCCACACACAGTGCAGTTATGGCTCAGTATTGTTCACTGGATTATTTTTGTATGATACTGTAAATGATAGTGCCTCTTTGTCACTATGTACAATTCAGTCCAAATCATTTCACTCATGCGCAGAACCTGAAATTACAAGTTTGTTGTGTTTATCTTCTTCATGGTAAGTCATCATGTTTCCTCTGGATGTTGAAGCTCATCGCATTTGCAAGCCAAGTGGAACCGTTGCACAGACAGCATTTTAATATTGTGTACTGTTATTCCTTCGTAAAACAACAGAACTTTCATATTGCACAACAGTAATAACATCTTATTGGTTGCTTTTCAGACCTAATAAACTTCAGAAAAGTCACGTGCGTGCTGGGTTTAAAATGAACCTACAATCCATCTTTCTTCATTTAGGATTGACAAGATAGCTTACAAAGCTTCCCTGGTGTATTCAGACTCTGAGGTTGTACCTGACAAACACACCCTGAGTTGACGTTTGCAGGAAGAGGGGATTTTTCTGCACTGGACAAACAAGCAAACTACAGAAGCAACTTGCTCTGTAAGATTACATTTGACATCTCACTGGATTAGTGGCTCCTCATTAAATTTAAGTGTACTCCACGATCCAGTCCGTCTGTTGTCATCAACTCTCCAGTGCCCTTTTTATTAGGTTCTGCAGTCATCTATTTGGCTGAGTTATGCTACTGTAAACCATCAAGGTTGTTTAGTATTGATGTGGCACACGTCCAAGACAAAAGCTCTGCCACTGGAGCTCAGCACTCCTGGATTTACATCATCAAATGTCAATCTTGAGTAAAACCCATTGTGACCGTAAACGTGAAAAACACAATGTCTTTACATTTACAGGTGTCTGTGTAATCATTAAAGAGGCAGGTAGGGGGAGACAGGTGGGTGATGACGTTTGGAAACAGTTAGCATTAATAACAGAACTATGCTGTATAATTAATCTTTAACCAACTAAGAAAACATCTTAGAAAATCACTGCCCATGCATTCCTTCTGCGTGGTTTTGACTTGTATCAGACTTGAGTTGCACAACAATGCAAAGGAAAGGTATGCAAATAGTCTCAACGTTTGTCTCAAATTTGCACATATTCAAACATATTAAGAGAACTTTTGTCTCTATTCTTTTACATTTATTTTATTTTTTTGGATTTAATTTAGATCCTCACATTAGTCATTTCTGTGCTAATTTCACAACTTTCCACATATATACACACATCATGTCATGTTTGTCCTCAAAGATATTAATGCCGAGTAACAAAAGCTGCTGTGATTTGGTGTGCAGCATGAACAAACCAGACTGTCTGTCTGCACTTATTTTTTGACATTTTTATTAAGTTCAAAGCACAAACTGTCCTTTAAAAAATCACTTCTGAATCTCTTTGATTTTCTTCTCAGAACAGAAATTTTTAATCGTCAGGGTAGCCACCAATGAAAAGGTGGCGACCAGAGTGAGGATAGTTCGCATGGCTTTGAACCAGGAGGGGTATCCAGGCAGCAGGGTCAGATCATAGTGCAGTGAGAGACCCAGTCCCATGATAACTACCAAGGCCCCCTCTGCAATATTGTCTCTGCAGAGCAGTGCCAGCCAAGCCAGAAGTGAAGGCATCACACTGTTGCCCAGGTTCATCCAGTCAGGCTGAGCAGGACTACCAGCAGGGATGGCAAACCCCCAGCGGGCACCTCCAAGAAAGGAGACTATAGAAGCTCCGTAGACCATTTGAGCATATGCCAGTTCGGGGTAGAAGGACTGTGTGGCAGCCATCAGGAGAGGTGCAGATAAAAACGGGATAAGCCCAGAGAAACCCAGGTACAAAGCTGGTTTGGGAGCCTGGGTGAGGGCCCTCAAACTGAAACCCCCTTTGCTGTCAGCTCTCTCTGAGGTGCTTTGTGAATCCCCGTGGCAGAGACGAGATGCAGACCAGCTCACAGGCCTGATGCTCAACAACCTGTTGGTGGGAGTCAGTCTGTGTGGCTTCAACACTGGAGAGGCTTGAGAGTGGAACAGCAGCTGGGCTTTAGCCATGCGGCCTGGTGCTCTGGATATGTCCTGAAGACATGTCCATACTGGAACCTGAAGATACAATAAGCAGAAAAGTGTATAAACATCATGACTTCTTATTGTTGTGCAATGCTGGCAGATACACTCTGTGTTTATTAGTGAGCAGACGGTACATACCCCAGTAATTAAACGTCTTCCAGATGCAAATCTAATCATCTTCACTCTGAAAAAGACACATCATTAATTAGTATTAAATAATACCCCAGTGCGCGTGCAATCTGCAGCTTTCTCACTCCGGGCTAACGTGCTGTTAGCACACAACCTGACGCAATACAGAGCTGTCACACTGAAACAACCGATAAAACACAGTCAGCCCAACGTTACCCGTTAATTGTCTGTCATTCAACGTTTCGCCGAGGCCGCTGCACCCGCAGCAAACACACAGTCACAACGTTAGCTAACGTTAACTAGCTCAACTTAAGGTCGTTTGCTGGTTGCCATGTATCGTCACTCGATTAAACGCCCTGTCCGCTGATCTGCTTTAAGTGAATGAGACCTGTTCTGATATCGACTGGTTTGGCTGACGGTGACGGGAGGGGGGAGGTATTAAGTTATATTCAAGATAACAAACTCGTAATATACGCGATACCAACAACGTGTACTCGGATAATTTAAAAAAAAATATCACGTGGGGATATCAGGTGTGGGCATGCTGCTTTGTTTAAAAAAAAAAAAAAAAGCACAGTTGACCCGGCTCGACTTTAAAAAAACAACACAGCGGAACCTCGTTCGGTTGCATAATCGCGGCAGATATTGAACGCAGCGTCGTCGAGGCTGTTCGAATCCCTCAGTGGCAGCGCCAGTGGTGCGCGCTCCGAAAACCCAAACAAACACCAACCGCCGCATTATTAAAGAAGTTTATAGCCGCGAGAAAAGTGTGGCCTCGTTCGTGTCTGCGGATTATATACGTTGGGATGATTCTCTGTGGGAGGACCTCGTCGCTCGTGAGAAGGTAACAGCTGCACGCGCTCGCCGTGAAACGCTTGCAAGTTAGCTCGCGAGCACTTTAGCGAGCTGATGAATGTGTGCTGCCGCTGCTAAGGTAGCCATTTTGAAACTGTGTTGTTCCAACGAAGCCAGGTCTGTTTACCTCCTATTGTGTGTTCGTGACAGCTGCCTAACCGCACAGCTCCGGCCACCGTGAGCGTATTAAATGTGTTTTTTACGTCGCTAAGCCTCTTAACCACGCCGGGTCAGTTAAACTGCTTCGCGGTTATCGCGAGCTAGTTAACAGACTGGGGTAACGGCAGCTACGAGCTAACGGTTGCTACTACGCTAACGTTAACCCGAGTTAACTAAACAAGAGTTAGCTCGCGGCAGAGTTAATGCCGACAACTAGTTAGTCGTTAACGTTGACTGGTGAGCTAACCCCTCAGCAGCTTCGCGTTTTAACGCTTCCCCGTGCACTTTAATCCATAACATTACTCAGCTAGTTAGCACGGCGGAGGAGCGTGCATGTAAACGTTGCTGTGTGTTTGTGGACATGTGGGTGTCCCGCACTGGATTATAACGTCAAAAAAAAACAAAACAAAAAAAAACAAGCGGGTGCTTTCTCTACTGTTTGTGTTGTCGCCATTGTTCCGAGTGTGATCTCACGGCGATTACATGTCCGCGTGCTGCACATTGTAGCGCGTGTCCGTGGCTCAAACTCATTGATGTGGAGCTGTTACGTAATAGTTCAGTGGGAACACGTCCACGAGTCCATTGTATCTCCTATGAGTTATTTCACGCAGGGTTCGTGTGTGTGTGTGTGTGTGTGTTTTTAAAGCTCTGACGTGATCATGTCTTTATATTTGAACCATATCAAAGCTGATGAGACTGTACAGCATCACACACACACACACACACACTGGCAGGCCTGTTTAGATGCGCGTCAGTCAGAGGAAGAGAAAGTGCTCAAGTTATTTTTACACTGGTATAAATATTTCATTCACCAAAGCCGACACAATTTTTCTAAAAAAAGAGGCAGCTTTTGAAAGCATGAAATGCTCCTCAGATCCCTGAGTCATGCTTTTTTTTCTTCAAATGCACTTTCATTTAAGATGAATTGGAGGCAGTTTTTTTTGGGACCTTCAGTGAAGGATGAGCATCCCTCATAATGTCTTGACATGAAGCCTTTGAATACCTGCTGTAGTGCATGTTGGATGGAGATATGAAATGTTGCTTTAAGCTGAATTTGTCTCTTCCAGGCGCTCTTTATGAAAAATAATAGTCGGATACAGCAGTTACAGTTTGCGGTGATGTTGTGTTTCATTGTGTTTATATTTATAGGAGCGCTGCCACAGGTCCTTCATTCCAACAGCTGTCAGATTCTTTAACACCAGCACGACTTCATGACTTTTCTATATGTTTCTTATTTATGAGTAATATCCACCTTGTGCATACAAGTTGCTGAGTTAATCCCCCCCGCTGTGGGATCATTAAAAGTTTGTCTTATCTTACATTTTGCCGTATTTCTATCAACAATGCTCGACTAAACATTAGAAGCACTTCACACTACAATTCAGCACACCTCTCTGAATCAGTCTGAAGAATAGCCGAATTACAACTTTTACAACTGTGCGATTGATCGCAGGTCTGTTCTGTTATACTCTAGTAGTTTAAACTAGGTGTAACTAAAAAACTGCCAACTGGAGTTCAGCGTGCGTATTTATAAGCTGATGTTTCCTGAATTGTGGCTAACACTGTTTCTGTTTTACTGCAGGTCCAGTCTGTTCCTGTGCAGATACCAGTGAAGCCTCAGCAAGAGAAAAGACCTGCACTGAAACGTTACGCATGAGGTGGAAAACAAACTCATCCGAAGAAGAAAAGGAAAGACCCACTTGACTCATTTTGGACGCATGCAATTTTTCAACCTTCACTTTTTTTTTTTTCTTCCCTTGAGCGAAATAAGTCGATTGAGCCCTCTCGAGGATTTCTTTTTTTGGACGAGTCGAATTGTCGTCAAAGGACTCTCGTGCGTCGTGTCATGAAGACCCTTTGACTCGCGGAAGATTTGCGCTTAGCTTTTGAGCTCGCATATCTATGAAATCAGAGCTCTGCCCTCTATCTGCTTCCAACAGAAAACTCAGTATAATTAAATGGGCGTCTCACAAATGTGATATTAAAACGTCTGAAAATAAAAAACTGCATTATAATGCATCATCCAGCAGCATCTCTATTTCACTAACCAAAAACTGAAAATGACGGCAATGTAACATAGGGTTTAACTTCCTTCATTGTCATGTGACTTTGAACCTTTTGAGCATTATTTTCTTCAAAGTCTGACGGTCTTTTTCATCAGTTTAATGAGGTGAGCAGTGGTTTTCAGTGACCTTCATTGCCAGTCGAAGACTGTCTCTGAACTCCTTTTTTCTTTTCTGTATGCGTTTCAGTAGCTCTTAAGATGAGTCGGTAAAAGGTGAGTCGACGTCAAAACATACTGGCACACAGTGTGGCAGGACAACACCTGTCTCTCTTCCCCCCATCTGGTGTCAAAGTGGAACTGCTTCACAAACTGTTGTCCGTACTCCAGGACACACGACTTTCACAGACTGCTTCCTTAATAATAATAATAAGATTACCTGGCTTTTTTTCTCACTGTTGGGACAAATTACTTCATCTTGCCAATCAGCATAAAGTCCGATCAGGTTTTGAGTCTTACGCCTGAC
The DNA here is from genome assembly GCF_000972845.2 of Larimichthys crocea. Lineage (NCBI taxonomy): Eukaryota > Metazoa > Chordata > Actinopteri > Sciaenidae > Larimichthys > Larimichthys crocea. Next base: position 19,007,029 of record NC_040022.1, read on the forward strand.
AACAAGAGCAAATGGTCGAAATAAATTGGTGACGGATTTCGATCTGCCTGGGGGAAAAATTACCTGGACCGGAAACACGCTCAGCACTCAGAATTCATCAGAGACGTAACTGACACAGGAGCTGCTCGGGAATCTGGTTCAAGAAGGAAAATCGGTCCCTCAAAGACCTCTCTGCGCTTCAGCATCAAAAATCCACTTCCTGCTTGGCCAGTTCTCTGGATCGCCATTCCAGATCATTCCTGCAACCTTTTGACCCATCTCCCAGTTTTTCACCCTGGACGAAGGGATCTGCCTCTGCGGAAAGGGGCTGCGCTGTCCTGGCGGAGGTGGAGAGGGGGTTGTCGGTGTGCTGCTCCCCGTCTGTCAGTGCGCACACTCTGTGATCAGTGCCAACAGGCCTGAGGAACCGAGCCCAGCCGGACCGAGAGAGGAGGCAGAGGACTTCAGAGCCACAGACTCTGGGGTAATGATAAAATTACACCTGACTGACTTGGCTAGGGCAAACCAGCAGGGATGTACTGTACAACATGTTGTGGAGAGCAGGTGTTAATTTCCCAGCTTTTAATATATATAACAGTTAGACAGTTAAGCAAAACCAAGCATGATGAGCTGTTTACATTTCATCACACACACACACTGCAAAGTATTGTGCTGCACAAGATATTTTCCATCCAGGCTGTCAACCAGTTATCATCTTCACAGGCACAGCTGCAGCAAGTCGAGCTTTGTTGTTTTCTGCTAAGAATAGGACTCTTTGGCTTGTCTTGAGGGAGACATTTATGCAGCGAATTTCAAAATAACTGATGGTAGAAAGAAAAAAACACTGAAGAAATGACACAAAATCAAAGAGATTTCTGAGCTCGAAGCTGCCTGATGTGATTTAAAAAAATGTCTTCAGAACTGTCTGTCTGTTTTGTCAGATCCTGGCCATGAGGTTTGATGCCTCGATCCACTGACCGGAAACACTGGACCTAAATGGCGCAGCATGACTTTGTCCCTGCCTGGCTTAACTTCTCCACGCCCCAGCCTGCCAAGGTGCGTGTGTGTGTGTGCCCATTGTATGCATTTGAGTGTGTGCTGTACAGATCTGTGTATGAGACAGACAGACAGAGCTTGACATTATAACTGTCGGAGTCACTGCTCTAACACCTTTCAGTGAATGTGTGTGTACCACCTGAGTGTGTGTGTTGTCAGCTACGAGTCACCCTCGGGAACTGACAGTGCACTCAGTACACGGTTCAGCAGAGGCTCAGCCAGACATTGTGTATCTTGGTGAAAAAGAGTGATGAAAGAAGACGGCGGATTTCATGGAGGGTTTTTGTGATGTTTGCAGTCAGGCATGATTCCGTCTGCAATGTTCTTTTCCGAATGGGAAACAGTTGCTGTTTTTGGCGGGAACTGGACAAAATTGCAGATGTGTTGCAGTCCTACAGATGAACTTAAAAACTGTTTAAAGCACAAATGAACGTCCAGCTACGACTGATTTGTAGGTGTTTAGGGCAGCGAGAGATCGGTGTGAAATCCTGACGTCTGTCATGATATGTCACTAGAGCTTTCGAGGATCTTCAGCAGTAAATGCTTCTGCTGTAGATCAGTGAACCTTCTCTGGTTTCATATCCATGTCATGAGTTAGTTATCAATCTTTCTATCATTTAGATGCTAGAGTAGCCATTTTTGGTTTGGTTAATTTTTACTTATTTCATAATTAAGATGTCAAGACCGGGATGTCTTGCCCCTATCACTGTTTGCAGCTGTGTGTGAAGCTGCATAACCATTAAAATAAAAGTAAAAAAAAAGAAACAGCCATCACTATTGCATCTTGCATTACATAATGCATGAGGAGGTATCCAGTATAGGAAAATAAGGCGGCACAGAAATAACATTTTTAAAAATATCCACTGTTCGATTGTTTTCCTCCATCGCAGAGCTGCTAGAACATGGACACTAACCAATGAAACCAAGGGGAAGCTGTGCTTAATTAAAGCAAAAGAAATATTTGAGCCATTTAAGAAGATTTATGTGACTCTGACTTTCCCAGCCTCGCTGTTGTGCTCTGCGTTTAGCAGATGTTTGGTAACAGGCAAAAAAAAGGCTGGCTGGGTGACATTTGTTAGCTTTTTTTTGTCATGTTTTTTTTTTTTAGTTTTGTCACAAGGACTGTTAACCAAAGATCGGTCTCGCTGGGTTCTGACAGGAGCATGATCGCAACAGTGCGAAAAATGTTAGCTAATATGGCTGTGCAGTGGATTCACATCTTGAGCACGTCTTACCATGTTGCCATTCTGCAGTTAAACTATCACAAGCACTGATTAAACTGTTGAGTGTCCTGACCAGGTTGACTGACCTGTGTTAAATTGTCCCAGACCGTCTGACACAGCTCAGTAATGTCACCAACTTTATCCTCGCCCATAAAGGCTTGAGTTGACTCCCAACAGGAGAAACAGCGATTCACAGAAGTGACATTATTTTAATTGCTGGGCATAATTTAGTATGTGGCTGCAATTCAGAGGCCCGGAATCAAGCTGTCACATTTCTGCTACATTAAGGTTAAATTAAATATTGGACAGAAACACAAATACTCTCTGAAAATATTGGCTCTTGGAAGTAAAACTGGGGGGGATTGCAAATGAAGATGGGTGGATGTGGCGAGGGATTGGATTGGATCGATCTTTGTCCGTCATTTCCAAAAAGTGTTCATCTGTCTGACTGTCCATCTGAGATAGTGACGGTGTTTCTCCTGTCCAGAGCTCAGTGTGATCTGCGAGTGAGGCAGTTGCCCAGATAAGTGGCCTGCCTGTGAAATCAAGAGTAAATAAGTGCACAGTCACTGTCCTGCTGACACATGACTTCACCTTAGTGTCATTTGTCTTCAGGGATTTGTCGATACTCTCTCCAGAGTTTACTCTCAGTGTTTTCTACATTGAATTGCTGCATATTGTCTGTTAAAGTTATAAAAATTCCTCGAGATGACGCTTGGCTGAAAAACTAGTTTGATCTTTGCACCTCTCCTGATGACAATGGTATGATTCAGATGGAACTAAGTATTTGCTGTCAACATTATCAAACAGGCCGCCCTGCCAATTCAGTGACTTCAGGATTTACCACCGGGAATTATGCACACTGTTTTTCTGAACTCCGAGATTGGCTTCCACGGCAGCACATTTCTGATGATAAAATGCTCCGAAATTGTTTTCAGTTCCTATGAAGTCTGTTTTTGTTCACTTTTGGTTCACCAAGAATAGACCCCTTCATTGACAGTTTCACTCAGTTATTTTAGATTTCCGAGGGAGTACGAGAGCAACTCTGAGCACGGAGCGGATGTATGCTTTGAATAGAGAAAAAAAGAATGTCCTGAAAAATATGGTTCAAGGGTAATTGTTGTTTCTCTTTAGTCGTTTACCCTGCAAGAGACGCACGTGATTCATTGTTCACCATCTCAGTCCCACTTTGACTAACCTTGTCCCCTTTTCTGTCCTCCCCCAGTCCCCTGCTGCCAACCTTGAGAAACAAGGTGAGCCCCACCTCCACAGAGACGGCAGAACCTCTGTGAGCCGCCGCCGCCACAACTCCTCTGATGGCTTCTTCAACAATGGCTCCCTGCGCGCTCCAGCAGGTAACAGCTCAGAGCGGCTGACCACTTACTGTTTGCCCTGTCATTGCTATTAGAGAGACTCGCTGTGTGTGAAGGAAAACTGCTGCGAGAAGCAAAAAGAATGAAGCCATGACGAGTTTAGTAACTGCATCTTCTAAGAAAACCTTAAGAGTGCAACAAACCCAACGTGGCGATGAGGGAGACGTCTGCTGCTGACCACGTCAGTTTATTAACTTGCTGAACACAGATGCTGGATTGTTGTCTGTCACTCTGAAGTGAAGTGTTTTGTATCTCAATGGAATAAGACTGAAGACATAAACGGTCTTTTATTTGCTGGATCATATCAATTGTGAAATGCAAATAAAGCTCTGCCTCCTCCAGGACAAGTGAAGCTGGTTGGTAGCTGCCAAACACACCAGAAGAAGAATAACATATTCATTTAGTTACAGTTCATGTTACGGATTTATTAACTATGAGTGAGACAGATCTAATCGTCGTCACACCGCCTCCTCACACACACAGGTCGTTCCATGGTTCACCTGGTCAGGGATCAGATAAACGCAACAGCAGCTCAGTGCTCGTTGCATTTGACTATAAGTGTAGAACCCACCGGAGCCCCTTTTTCTCGTTCCTTTAATGAGGCAGAAAACGATGTCTAACAGAGGAGACAGACCATGGGTGTATTAAGAAGATCACACAGCATTGAGCGGGTATTTGCAGACTGCTTATTGGAGTTAAACTTTGGGAGAAGTTAAGATTATACATGTCTTGAAGAGGCTGATACAGCTACACCTTTTTCAATGTCGCGCTCGAATACCTCTCAAACCTCCCGTGTCTGTTTTTTCTTGTCAAAGCTGCTCATTGTTAGCAGCTAACACTTTGACAGAGGTGGTTTGTGTGAAGAATGAATAGTCGACTTTGGAAAATAACGTTCTTTTATCTACACCTGAAAGCACCGTTTTATTCTCAAGCTTTCAGGATGTGAATGACACTGAGTTTCAAACATTAGATCAGTTAAGCCAGTTCTAAGTAAAAATCCTCCTACTGGGATTTCATTATGTGAAGCTGAAGACGATGGCGAGCAGCAAACCTCGAGTGAACGAGGATAATTCAGCTCCCCGTGGTGGATAAGGACATAATTGAGGCCACCTGCTCAGAGCACAGCGGTGTTGTAGCAGCGTTTGAAGCAGCAGACAGGTGTGTTGTCCCCTTACATGACATATAAAACCTCCTTTACATCATCATTCCAAGCACCTGTCCTTTCTCTCTAAGATATGCGTTTTATTTGGTTTCATTAACGTACAGCTCTGTGTTGCCTTTGGGGTGCCGTGCGTTCAGACGTGTTGAACAGGATCTTCAATTTAATCTTGACACTTAGTGTTGGTGTAGTTTCATTGTAGGAAGTTCAAGAAAGTCTTTCATTGTTTCTGTTCCTTACGAGTGACCTGCTGTGGGTGCAGGCTCTTAGGGATGCGAATATTTTGCCAACATAAGATTAAACCTGGTTATGATTCCTGTAGTCTGCTAGCTGCATCTCTGTTTTCTGTATTACTGCAGCGGTATGCCTGTGTTTTTAGTTCACTGACAATAATAACCGATCTCTGGACATGATGGATCATGATGTTGACTTGTGGAGCACATCCCACAATCCACATAGCTGTTCTTAATTTCAGAAATGTATCTACTTGTCCAGTGAATCCAAATCTGTTTTTCTCTGGCCTGACTCCTGCTTTGTGTTTTCCATATTGGAAATAATGCTCAGCAAACATCTTGCCAGTTTACAAGCCAGCGGGGAAGCAGATGTTCTCCGAGTACCATTCAGTAAACAATCTGATAACAGACGCTCACTTATCCATGTCTGTCTCTCTCTCTCTCTTTCTCTCGAGGTGATGGATGGCAGCAGCCCTCTTTGCTTCTGAGGCATGACTCTGTGGACTCTGGGGTGGCCAAAGGAGGACACGGTGGGCTGGCAGGGGGCTCGTGTTGGAAGGAAACACCCAGCTGGCATGGAGCTTCGCGGGGTGCTCAAGACGGCCACCACCACCAGGGACGTCACCCCAAACGGGTAGGGGGCGACAGGGACAGGCAGGTGGGGCACCGGCAGCGCAATGGCAACTTTCATCCCCGCAAGGCCACCTCGTACCAGGACAAGTTCCCCAACGAGGAACGCAAAGACGGCAAGGACGACAAGTTGAAGTTCGTGGAAGAGGACTTTGTGAGTAGATAACCTTGACATAGTTCTTCAACAACAGAGCTCTGTTGAAATATAAGATACTGTCAGTCAGTGGCAAATGTATTTGAATTTTAATACTTAGTCCTGTCAGCAACAGCGTGCTCAGATTCTTGGATGTTAACGTGACTTCAAAACAATTTGAATGCTTCACCTTCTTGAAAAAATTTTGAATGTTAATGTGCTGAATGTTTGTTTGTTTTTAGCCTTCCCTCAACCCTGAAACAACTGGAAAGCCTGGGACTCAGATGCGACCAGTGGCCCCCCACGCTGGTGTGTGGGGTAAGCGCTCCTAGTCCAGATTGGATTTCAATTCTTGAATAAATGAGATGTTTTTAAAAGCTCTGTTTGATGTCCTCCCCTTGTGTAACATCTCATCACTAACTCATTGTGATCCAGAAAACCCCCCGAGTGGCAAACAGATGGTGTCCAAAATGCTGGTTATCAAGAAGGTTTCCAAGGAGGACCCCAGCACGGCCTTCTCTGCAGGGTTTGCCACTGCTGGCGCCTTGCCCACCAACGGCAGCAAAGCTCCCATCGCAGGCTCCAGCGTCTACAAGAACCTGGTCCCAAAGCCTGCTGTGGCCCCCACCAAAGTAAGACTCGCTGTTCTGTTTGAATTATACGAATAAAGCACATTTGTTGGTGCTGTGCTATGATTTGAAGCAGTCTCTTCGTTTGTGACAGATCATTCTGTGTCCTGTCTTCCAGAGCACCCAGTGGAAATCCGGTGGTAGAGAGATCACTAAGTCTGGCCTCCACATGCCAGGCCGAGATTCAGTCTTCACCAGCCCCGTCTCTTCAGCCAAACCCAGCACCCCAGTCAGTGCACCACAGCACAACACCCCGAAAGAGGTGAGGACGATAGGAAAAAAAAAACGAATACAGCAAACGTTTCAGGATTTTCTAAGCCAAACAAGAACCTTTTAACGGCTGCAGTGTCAGACCTCCTAGTAAAATGTAAAAACTGCGCAGCAAGCGGACTGTTAACATTCCAGTGCAGCAGTCTGTTCTGAACTCCCAGTTCTTACGGCTGCATGCGTGACACATGTAGCTGGCCTTACCCCGTGTAAGTAAATCACAGGTTTTATCTAAACATAGTAATTATGTGTTAGTGTGGTCGTGGCTGAGATGCTTACTCACATGTGCATGAAGTTTTCCTTTGCAGCAGAATATGTGCTCTGTCTTCTGTCCAGTGTGTTTAAAATGTGTAATCTTTGGTCATAAACTTAAATATTCCGAAGATTTTTCCACCCCAGCGTTCAGCAGTTAAAACAGCTGCTCGTCGTTGACCTATTTTAAGAGATTTCACTGTACAGATGTGTTCCACAGTGTCTGAGTTAAAATGATTGTTAATGTCTTGTATCTTTCCCTCCCTTCCTTCCCGTGGCACCGTCACACCTACAGCACCCTTCCAGCACGACTCCTCCCATAGACATTGCCCCGTCGAGGCTGAAGCTGATGCGCCGTGGTCCGGACCGTAAGAGTGAGTTCCTGCGAGCTCTGAAGGACGAGGGCACCGGAGAGCTGACGACAAGCAGCAGCCCGGGAACATCCGGAGAGGTAGGCGGCAGTTTGACTTTGAATTTCATAAACCGTCACACACAGAACAATGCTGTACTTACAGGTGGGGACAAAGATGAGATGCTCCACTTGGTACATGAAAGCCTGAACATTTTCCTGGGTGTATTTGTTTTCAGTTTTCAGCAAGTCCACTGCAAACTGCAAAGAAATAAATAAATCATTGGCAGAGGATCAAAACCACAAAAAGAGAGACGAGGTTCAAGATGCTAAAGAATTCAATAAAATGAGAAAAGTGAATTGATGTAGCACATCCAAAAATAAAGACTGTAATTGATTTGCTGTACGACACCTAAAGTTTAGATTCAGCATAGTTCCACATTTTCTCAGATGTGTTGGCAGGTTTAGTTTTAATGAATGACATCTCTTAACCACTAAATGTAACGAGGAGGTAATCGGCTAAACACTGGAGCGCTGTGGCCACCGGAGCTAATCACAACTGCTCTAGTTGATGTTTGAAACCCCACCGTGGTCCGGGTCAGGTTCTATCACCTGTCTGAAGACATTTAATAGTTTGGACAATAACTTTGCAATAATTTGATAATTTAGGACAGAACAAGTAAGTGTGTGTCAGTAGTATCAGCACTGGTCACAGATAGTCTACATTCAGATATATTTTGACTAGTTTCACTTGTTTGTAGACGGTGAAGTACATTGAACTGTTAGCCCATCCTCAGTGCATATTTAAGCACATTTGAGAATAACAAGAGAAGTGTTCTGCGAGCTGTATAAATCATTATGTACATATATGGAGGATGTTGCTGCTGAACATTTTGAGCACCACACCGACTAAAGCAGCGAAATATTCCCAGAAATCTTAGTAATACATGATATTTTGGCTTCATTGTCAGTTTGCTCCGACACATTTTTTTTGAAACGTGTTCTCTCGCTGTGTGATTTCTCTCAGGGTGAAAGCAGCACCCCAGAGCCCAAAGCCTACAGCGAGGAAGTCTGCCACGAGAATGGTCTGTCCTACTCCCTCAGTGACTCAGACACTGAACACCTGTCCAGCTCCCTGGAGGCAGAGCACCGGTACGATGCTGCTTAACGGAATAAAGGTCTTTTCAGGCGGAGAGCGACTCTCCGCCTGCGTTAAACGCACTTATCCACGAGCTCTCACTGCACTCCTCATGAATAGACAGGCAGACACTGCGAGTGATCACTAAGCGTGGTAACCATGGAAATGGCACATATAGTTATCAAGTTGTGTTAAGTAAGGAGAGTTAAATGAAGTTAGTTGACTGTTACAGGTCGATTTATTGACACATAGTGGCACTCCTGTCTTTGATGTTGACTCACAAACAGCCAGGTTCATTCTCTAATGGTGCTCAGTGCCCGACAGTAGTTACTGCACAACTCGTAGAAGACCGTTCATCTCTGGGTTTGTGTGAGACGGCTGCGACAGTTTCATGGGACTGTGCCCGCTTGTCAGATTGGCCACATGTCCTTACATGCCTGCTAACCTCCCATTGAAAATGAATTATGAGGCATGTCAATTGCTCGCTGTTTGAAAAGACCATTACACACACACACACACACACAGAGTCAACTAAGCAGAACATTACTGTGGTTTTCCAGGTTGCTGAAGGCCATGGGCTGGCAGGAGTATCCAGAAAACGATGACAACTTCCTGCCTCTGACGGAGGACGAGCTGAGAGAGTTCCAGACTAAAACTGAACAGGTGAGAAACATCAGTGTCGCTGATGTGCTTTGTGACTGATCTGGTATTTGATCTTTGACGACAAAGAGATCCTTCACAAACTAACCGTGTGTGTCCTCTCACCAGCTGAAGAGGAACGGCATGCAAAGGAACGGGGCTCTCCCGAGGGCGCGGGGTGTGACCCTCCACTTCACCCCCTGGAGGAGTGTGGCGGAGGCGAACGTCGAGGAGGGATCCGAGTCCGAAACTAGTAGCAGCAGCCAGACCTCTGACGACGACGACTGCATCAAATCCTAACGTGGCTTTATGGAACAAAAAAACAAAAACAAAACACAACTACAGCCAACACAACATCCCAGCAAGCAAATCCCCCTCTTCCTCTCTCATCTTTGTTTTTAGAGCACCATTTTGAATTTCTTTTTGTTTTGATTTTTTTTTTTTTTGTTGTCATTCTTGCACAAGGGAAAAACCAATCATATCCCAGTGAAGGGGGAGATTCCTGCTCCGCCAGACGTCGTTTTCCCTGCGTTTCCTCCTTCACTGCAGTCCCTGCCCTCTTTGACCCCCTTCCCTCCCCTTTTTCCTCTTTCTTCCTCGCTTTGTGGAACTGAAGTGTTCATCAAGAAAAAGAAGGGCAATGAATGCACACTTGATTCTGCTTTAAACAGACTAACTCATTTCATTGATGATGCTGATGACACACATTATTAATGATATTAATAAAAATTGGTTCCTGACAAGCTGATATGTTTCAATATGAATCTGGCTACTGTGGTGTTTGAGTGCACATGTAATTTACTTTCTGCAGGTCTGTCTCAGATGTCCACACCGATCCCACGCTGCCTCGTAGGCAAATCTTTGATTTGTATCAGCCGGAGTGGCGAGATAATGAATTTGTATAAATGCAGCAGCAGTGTCTTCCCCTGCCAAGAACACTAAACGCAGCACACAACGTTTTTATTAGTGCTGAATATAACTGATGTGTGTATTTTAAAATGCTTCAAGAAGACAGGATTGTAGCTGTGAATGTGTTTTGTAGTGGAGGAACAAATTCTCACAGGAGCTCCTCCTGAGACACCAGAACAAAACCACATCGTTGTCACGACGCTGGTCATAAGCTTGGTCACATGTAGTGTATTGCATACCTGCTGTTTAAATGTTTTCAAGAGAATTTAATCAAGCTATTTTCAGTTTTAAAAACAAAAGCTACTTTTACTTTTTCAGTAAAAATGTGGAGACAAGCTTAAAAGTTTCTTTTTGGAAACTCTTTTGCCATTTTGACTTGTCACAGCAGGGAAAGCAGAGGTGTTATTAATCATATTAATGATGGATAAAGTTCCAGTAAGTAAATGATTTAATTCATTATTTACACTTATGTTTCATTCAGTCACACGTCAAGATATCTGCAGACAGGATTTAGGTCTGTTTTTGTTTTTTAATAGACTTTTTTTTTTCACAGCAGCTATTTTGACATGAAATAATAAACACAGGTGTTACCGATGATGCTAATTAAGGCCCCGTTCCATTCAGGTCAAACAGAGTCAGGGCTCTGCTGTGCTGCATGTTTGTTTATGGAAAACCTTAATTAGTATCATTAGAAACACTTGTGTTGACCCTGTTAGTTCATGTCAAAATGACTGCTGTGGAAAAAGGTTCATTTAGTTCTAGTTAGACCACTATTCATCACCACTAGAAATGTTAAAGTGTTAAAATCGACCACTACGTTCAACGTACGTGTAAAATACTTGTCTACAAGTTGATGAGAGCATCTTAAAGCTCGATAACAAATTCACTTCAAGCTAAAGTGCAATATTCTAGCTCGTCACAGCAGGAAAAGTACAGATATAATTAATGTTAACCATTTAAGTGTTTCATACAAATGGAACAACGCTGTGAGAATAGACAAAGAAGTCAGTACAATGTGATCTGACATCTAATTTAATAGACATAGTAAAAAGAATTAAAAATCAGACAGTGAGGTTCTAGCTCAGCACTGAACTGTTTGAACTCTGCAGCAGGAGGCGATAGTGTGATGGTTGAAAATAAAAGGATGCTAGAGGTTTATTCATCTCAACAAATATTGAACGCAGGAATCACCTCCTGAAAGGCGTTTCTTTTCTTCAGTTGTGTCTGACTACAGTCATTTGTGTTTGCTAAATGTGAAACCAAAGTACTCATTTGTATCAAACAATATTCTTTATTGAACACGAACATCACGACACAGAAAAAAAAGATACACATATTTACAAGAGCAAACAAGTGTAGCCACAGTTAAGAGCTTGGTGTGTTGGTCAGTCTCTCTTCTTGGGTGGAGACGAAAACGGTGGAGGGAGTCCAACCTCATTGACTGAAAGAGAAGAGGAGAAACAACTGACATGAACACTGGACTGAAACCTCATTTATTAGGCTCCGGTAGCATCTTAACATTAAACTTCAACAGTATTAGTAACTTAGACAAACTCTTACCTCTCGACTTCGGCACTGTTAAGCGTCTCCGTTGGCTTTGTGGACGCCGTTCCCTTGAGGCTCGTGTGTGCCGTTGGTCTCCCCGACATCCTGCTTCACCTTCTTGACCCCGGCCTCGTTCACTGGACTCTCCTCTGGCTTCCTCTGAAATGCAGACGGGTTCATTCAGATGAGACAAGAGTGTTTGTTTTAACCTCGTTCGTTTATTTCAACTCTGGCTGCCTCACCTTCTTCCTGACCAGGTGGGAGATGTCGGAGACCGCGGCCGTGGAGGCGTGTCCGTTGGTGGAGCTGACTTCTTTGGTTGACGTGCTGTTAATCTGCGTAGGGAACGAAACCGTGACTCATCGGCCAACCAATCAATTCTGTGTGGGCAATGCTAGAATATTCTCACACATCACCAGCATGTTTCTACTCATCAGTTACCTTTGAACTGGATGGCGAGTCGCCGTTCTGTGCAGTGGACCCCGGGAATGCAGAGGAGGTGGAGCCTCCATCCTGACAGGTACATGAAGTTACAGACTTAGCACTGATGTATATGAAACTCTACATTTATGAAGAACGACTCCAGGCCTGACTCACCAGCGAGCCCTTCGCGGCCTCAGTAGATGTTTTCAGACTCTCCGTGGCGTCCTCCACCTTCTCCTGGATCTCCGGCAGCAGAGCCTTCAGCTCCTCCATCTCCTTCCTCTCTTCTGGCAGAGCCTCCGGGCCCTCGGCCTTGTCTAGCAGCCCCTGCAGTTTGTCTGCCGGATTAAAATCTGAATGTTAGCACGGAGAAACCTTTCACAGACCCGACGTGCTGATGATATGTTGGGTGACTCCACTCACCCAGCCGGCTCTTTATGACAGAGATGGAGCTCTTCAGCTCCTCTATGGCCTGGCTGTACTGGAGGTTTAAGCTGTAGGTCAGTCCGAGCTGGTAGTGAGTCTCAGCGAGCAGACGGCTGTCTGGGTCCAGGTGCTTCACCTGCAGCTTCAGACACTCCTGGAAATCGTCCAACGCCTGTGAGTAATTTCCTGCAACAGAGAGGCGGCAACGAAAGACTCAACGAGGAGACGAAGGAAGAACTCAGGTGTGAGACATGGTGGACGGTTTTTGATGCAGTGTTGGTACAGAAAGTCACTGAACATACAGTTAGTGGTGGGGTGAGATTTCTGGGAGGTTATTTCTAATGTCACTGTTTGAATTTGGCACCTTATTTTAGATCAGTGGTTCTTAACCTGGGTTCGATCGAACCCTAGGGGTTCGGTGGAGCCGCCCTGGAATTTTTTATACCATTTGTTACAACATATCTTTGTGAGCAAGGTGATGTTAATGCACGGTTCATTTTGTGCACCAGTAAAAAAAATAAAAATTAAAAAATTAAAAAAATAAAAATCACATTTTATTTTTTACTAAAGAAGGGTTCGGTGAATGAGCATATGAAACTGGTGGGGTTCGGTACCTCCAACAAGGTTAAGAACCACTGTTTGAGTTTACTTTAATCTGCTCACTTTGCTTTTCCCTCCTCTCTTCCACACACCTGCTCGCCCCACCTTTCTCTGTTTCGTAGAGGAACAGCAGCGTTTGTGTAAAGTCCTTTGCATTTTTGGGCTTTTTTCTCCCACAGCTGTGGAGGAGGCGGCAAGTGACGTAACAGATCAAAAAACAGCCCGACGCAGAGTGACATCGGCACCAACCAGGTGTGTCCGCCGTTGCTTTACCTGCTCCGTGCTTCTGGAAACAAACACTGCGACCGTGTCTTCAGCGTGACACCAGATAACATTCGTGCATCTGCAGCAGAACGTGTGATCTGTGGGCTGCACAGTCCTGATTGTAGATCAGTTTTTTAAATAATATAAGTACTTTAGATACTATCGAATGTGTAGACAAAAGATCGCATCGTTTTAGAGTCACTATTGAAGAGTCATTTTGACAATCCTCGTGAAACTAAAATATTTTCATTATTGATTATTCAAATGACTAGTAAATTATTTAGCTCAGTGTTTCTCAAACTTTTTACACCTCGTACACCTCAAAATGCTTTTGAATAGTGTTTTTCCTTTCACTTTTCGACACTACCTGCATGACTGTGACAAAAGAGCAGGCCGAGTTTGAAACAAAAATGTTACAGGAAATGCAGAACTTATTTAAAATCACAATCCTGCGATCTCATATTTGAACCATTTCCATTCAAAACAAAAAGGTATTATTAAATGTTTTAATTAATTAAAGAAAGAGTGTAAAGATTCCTCTGTGCACCACCACCATTTTGAGAGCTGCTGATTTTGCCTGCTACGTTTTAGAGAATAGTCAAAACGCCTGTTTCTCTGAGGGCAGCTGATGTCTACAGATCTGTTCTGTCTGCCGCACAACACACAGCTTATTAAGTTTAGTGATTTTAAACTAAATGAAGGCACCAAATCCTTAAATTTAAATGGCTGAAACCCGTTTAATATATTTTAATTACTTGAACAAACTAAATCCATCTCTGGCTGCTCTCTTGTAGGGGACAAAAGGGAAACTGAAGAGTCGTTGAGTGACTTGTTAGTACCTGATTCAGCAGAGACTTCACCCAGCTTTAGGTGAGCCTGGGCTGCCATGAGTTGCTCCTCCTTGGTCTCTTTCCTGATTTATTTAAAAATAAATAAAAATCAGTTCATTTGGAAGCTGCAGCGGAGCGATTATACGATCATGGCTCAGTGTTTCCGTCACCTTTTGTAGATGACTTTAGCCACTTCCAGCATCTCCCAGGCCAGCTGCAGGTTCCCCACCTCCTCGTCCTCACTGTCCTGAAGCACACCAACACACATTTTAAAATCAAACACTTGAATCACATGTTCAGCCGACTCTTTTCCATGTGCACTTGAGCAGATTGGTCAAGTACCTTCTCAGCAGCGTCGTCTTCTTCGCCTTGCTCTTCAGCATCACCCTCCATCTCTACATCACCGTCATCTTCCTCCTCCGCCTCCTCCTCCTCATCTGAAACATCAATAAGTCGTTCAGATAAATGTAACAACATGCCATTACAATCAATCAGGTCTGTGGTTAAAAGGACAGACGAAAGTAACCTTCTGCTTCCTCGTCCTTGTCTGCTGACTCAGCCTCCTTGTCCTTTTCGGTCTGGTCTTCACTTTCAGATTTGGTTTCAGTAATGTCGCTCTTCTTTTCCTCCTCGTTCTCTTTGTTTGCTGTGTTCTGTTGCTCGTCACCAGCCTTGGCCTTTTCTACGTCGCCGTTCTTCTCTGTATCTTGGCTCTGCTTCTCGCCGTCCTTCCCCGCGTCCTCACCTTTCCTCTCGGCGTCTTCACCTTTCTTCTCCGCCTCCTCACTTTTCTCCTCCTTCTCCACGTCCTCACTTTTCTTCTCCTTCTCCACGTCCTCACTTTTCTCCTTCTCCGCGTCCTCACTTTTCTTCTCCGCCATGGCGTCGTACACCTGAACCCTCAGCTCATCTCTGGTCTTCTCTGTTGAAGTTAACAAGCGGTTTAAATAATTTAGAAAAACAAAGGGTCATAACATAAGCTCAAATATATGGTAATTACTTTTTTTTTTTTTTAACATAAGTTCCTCACCATCAACGTTTTCTGTGCTGTCGACGTTTGAGTCCATGGGTTTTTCTTCCTCCTCCTCCTCTTCTGGGACTCCTTCCAGAGCATTACCTAAGACAGAGTTCTCCATCCTACAAACAAACGTCAGTTAGCTCTGCATTTACACTAGTTTAATACAAAAACACCAACATCCTAAACTAAACCGTATATTTATTCAAATTTGACTAAAGACTTCATGATCTTACCGTGCCAAATCCAGCAGAGCTTTACCACACCAGAAGAAAGCCTCTCCACACTCGTCCGCTGTGTCTCCATACTTTTTAGCTCTGAAAAAAAAGGTTTTAACGTCAGCAAACTGCATACATTTCCCATCAAACCACTATCAAAAACATTTTTGTTCAGTTCAGAAACACTGAAGGTGGGTTTGTAACAAACTTCCAAAAAGTAAGTGAATAAAATTTGTAATATTAAAAGGGGAATTTATTCCTATAACATGCTGTCTTCTACATAATATTTATAAAATCCACAGCTGTGCTTTGCACATTTGCATCCTACAGTACAGGAGCGATGCTTTCCATGTTGTGCTATTGTACAAATCTTGGCTTCTAAAGAGATACACTGAATAAGGACCGGTCTTATTTGGATTCAAAATATTAAAATCAGAGCGTTTACTATCATGGATGATAAAGTGATGAGCTGCAAAACAGTTATGGATGTCCGAATTGACGCTGGACAGGGAGAGGCATTTAGTGAGGCAACGTTTGCTTGAGTTTTCTATGAATGTTAATTTAATTAACAATTAATAAGCTTTATTGGATAGAGACAGCTGAAGAGTGACAGGAATGTAGAGAGAGATGGGGAATGACATGCAGGAAAGAGCCACAGGTCGGATTCATTTAAATATGCAAATTAAAATTAGTTTACAATAGATTGTTTAGTTTTCTTGACAAAAATAAAATATTATACAATCACCAATATGGTTTCAGGAAATCACATTCTACCTACATGGCAATTACCCATCTCATTAATGAACTACACAGAGCTAATGACAATAAAGAATATACTATAGGAATTTTTTTAGATTTGTCAAAGGCCTTTGATACTGTAGATCACAATATTCTGTTATAAAAGTTGAAATATCTGGGACTGGATGAACAGGCTTTGCTATGGTTTTCTAGTTATTTAGACAATAGAAAACGTTTGTTGTTTTTAAAGGAGTGAATTCCCCTTTTTTTAACATAAAGTGTGTGTGTCCCCCAGGGATCTGTACTTGGGCCCTTGTTATTTCTTTTATATATTAATGATTTGCCAAATGTATCAGATCAGCTTTCTAAGATTTGATTTGCTGATGATACTAGTTTGTTTTTTCTCATACAGATCCCAATGTAATTGTAAAAGTGGTCAATGAGGAACTGAAAAGAATTTCCAACTGGTTTAAAATCAATAAACTGTCACTAAAAATTAAGAAAACAAATTTCATTCTGTTTAGACACAACCTCAAGAAACACACTAAGAACATAAGAGTTTTGTCAGTTTGTATATTGTTCTTTAAACAAAAACACTTCCCTCCTTGTTTGAAAATTTATTTTCTGCAAACAATCAATATCATAATTTCTCAACTCGTAAAGCCTATCAGCTTCGGCCCCCACAATCGAGAACTGTTTCATCACAATTTAAGATTTCCTACAGAGGTTCCAAGATATGGATTCACTTCCTCCTCATTTTCTTAAAACTCTCTCAACCCGCTTTTAAAAAATCTGTTAAACGTATGTTGTGTAATCGAACTGAATGTTCCGTTTTAATTTTTATAACACCTTGATGTGTGTATATCCTGGATCTATGTGTTCAGCTGTGTTTTTTTTTTAGAATCTGTCCTTAGTTGTGTATGCCCTGTATAATACAGTAGCTTACATTCTTATTCATACCCTGTAATTGTTTCAGGAGGTTCTCTTGACAAGCCCCTTGAGGTTTTTTCAGACCTCCTTGCATGTCCGCTGTGCATAATATCCTTTGCTGTTCGTTTGTTTGAGTTTTTTTCCCTTTTTCTTGTTTGTTTTATCTTTTATGGATAATGTAATTAATTATGTGCTAAATAAATCAAATTATGCATCATCTGATTGAAAAATTACTTTGCATACATTTCCAGGACAGAAATCGAACATTAGATGACAAGTCAAAGGTTTTTTTACAGAGCGACTTTTAGATATCTTACTCTAAGCATGATTTTAGGTTATTTAAAATCAGGCTGTGTATGGTATATGAACAAACCTTCAGTAAGTAATAAAACATTTGGACAAAGGCCTTTAAAAAGCATGTTATGTAGATTTTGCAACATTTTGTACGAGCAATGAAACCTCAGTTTCTACATTCATTTGTGTACTAAAGCTTTCGAAATTTTATCTTTAAACATGCAAATGACCATTATCCAACCTGTTTGGTTACTTTTGGTTGAGTTTGTGAGTTTTACATGTATTACAGCCTAAATGTGAACTTGGACACATGAATGTTATGTGCATGGCTCTACAGTCTCGCTTTACTTCATCATAACTGTATATGAGCGGTGTGTTTTGTCTGATGGGTCACTCACGCATGCCCGGCCTCCTGCAGGGAGCTCACCGCCTCCACCACCTTCCCATCACCAGGTGCTTCTTGCCGGTGCCGATTAGCTGTTGTGCCTCCTCCATGTTGGTACACTGGACAAAGAAAAAGATACTTCATCAGCTGGACTAAAACTAAATCCAACCTCACACACCAGTAAAAACAATAAAACCTCCCCAATGCTTTTAATGTAGTACGTTATAAAAACACACAGTCTGATCACAAACCTTGACGAGAAACAAAGACAGAAAGGCTGAGGACAGAGTCTGGTGGTTTGTTTCGCAGCTCCTCTCTTCACCGCTCAGACTGACTGCAACGTTGTTTCAATTTGGCGCGAAATATTCCTGCCCTTTCCGGTAGATTTCCGGGTTCGTCAACCAGCGCGGGAGACCTCTTAAAGGCACAGAACAACCGGTAAGATACTATGGCACCAGAGTGTTCAAATTAAATAAATATGAACTTATGAAAATAGAACAAATGCAAAAAAAAACAAAACAACAAACACTCATGCATCAAAATTAGTAAAATAATCAATAAATGTTGTTTATGTTTAGCCCATTGTCATGATATTTAATCAAAATTACTGCAAACTACAACCTCAGTAGTAATTAGTGTTTGTAGCTCTTGAGACCGGCCTCAAAACCACTTTTCAGAATCAACTGCATGTTTACTCGGTCTTGTCTCCGTCTAATTGTCTGGTTTATTTGTTAACTGTCTGGGAGGAGACATCACCATTTCTTCTGGAATAAATTGGTTTCCTAAAACCAAAAAGGGAAGAGTTTCTGATGATATTAGTTACCAAAGTATATCTACTGTCTGGTCTTGGTCTTGACTTGATCTCAACCCCTAAAAGTCTCGGTCGTGTCTCTGTCTCGATACATTCTGATATGGTCAAGACTAGTCTCAGTTTAGTTGGTTTGCTACAACAATGGTAAACAAAGTAGAATTAAGACTTCTCTAACACTGTCAAGAAAAAAAAATACATTATAAGCACTGGAATAAAATAAAATGTGCTCTGTGATAACTCTTCTATAAATTATGAAACATACTTTAATTGTACACAATATTATTTTGTAAGTTTTTAAGGGTACAGCTATATAACAGCAGTCTAGACAAAATTATGTGACAAAAGGTGACATTTTGCCTTTTATCTGTAGGCAGATGGCAGGCTTAATGCATTAATAATACATTTAGTGAGTGGTAACAGATGAAGATTGAAAACCTTTGACTTAAAGCTTTGTTGACAGTTTGACCCTGATGCTGAGTGAGTTGGACAGCTGCTCTTCTTGTTTAAGGTTGTGAGTTTGATCCACACTTTTAAAGTCAGTGGTCCAGACAAACAGGACAGAGATGGTTAAATCAGTTGCTATATGGCCCGTGGTGGACTTGGTGCACGGAAAGTCATCATGCGTTTATGGTGAATCAGTTAGACACCAAAATTAAAATGGTTTCATTATGTGAGTGTAACTTCTGCACATTTGTGATAAAACACATGTGAAACAATGGACCATTTACTATTTATTTTAGAAAGACATACATGTCAAACACAGAATAAATACAAGGTTCAAATATACTACATACACTGAGTATTTATATAACTCCTTCATCATATGTCTGTTAATATTCCAGATATTTGTTCTATAAAGGAATAGTGCCACAAGAATTGAAAATGGCCAAAATTATTCCTTTACACAAAGGTGAAGACCCTACAATATTCACTAATTATAGACCTATTTCCATTTTACCCTCCATTTCAAAGATCCTGGAAAAACTAGTTTACAATAGATTGTTTAGTTTTCTTGACAAAAATAAAATATTATACAATCACCAATATGGTTTCAGGAAATCACATTCTACCTACATGGCAATTACCCATCTCATTAATGAACTACACAGAGCTAATGACAATAAAGAATATACTATAGGAATTTTTTTAGATTTGTCAAAGGCCTTTGATACTGTAGATCACAATATTCTGTTATAAAAGTTGAAATATCTGGGACTGGATGAACAGGCTTTGCTATGGTTTTCTAGTTATTTAGACAATAGAAAACAGTTTGTTGTTTTTAAAGGAGTGAATTCCCCTTCTTTTAACATAAAGTGTGGTGTCCCCCAGGGATCTGTACTTGGGCCCTTGTTATTTCTTTTATATATTAATGATTTGCCAAATGTATCAGATCAGCTTTCTAAGATTTGATTTGCTGATGATACTAGTTTGTTTTTTTTCTCATAGAGATCCCAATGTAATTGTAAAAGTGGTCAATGAGGAACTGAAAAGAATTTCCAACTGGTTTAAAATCAATAGACTGTCACTAAACATTAAGAAAACAAATTTCATTCTGTTTAGACACAACCTCAAGAAACACACTAAGAACATAAGAGTTTTGTCAGTTTGTATATTGTTCTTTAAACAAAACACTTCCCTCCTTGTTTGACAATTTATTTTCTGCAAACAATCAATATCACAATTTCTCAACTCGTAAAGCCTATCAGCTTCGGCCCCCACAATCGAGAACTGTTTCATCACAATTTAAGATTTCCTACAGAGGTTCCAAGATATGGAATTCACTTCCTCCTCATTTTCTTAAACTCTCTCAACCAGCTTTTAAAAAATCTGTTAAACGTATGTTGTGTAATCAAGAACTGAATGTTCCGTTTTAATTTTTATAACACCTTGATGTGTGTATATCCTGGATCTATGTGTTCAGCTGTGTTTTATTTTTTAGAATCTGTCCTTAGTTGTGTATGCCCTGTATAATACAGTAGCTTACATTCTTATTCATACCCTGTAATTGTTTCAGGAGGTTCTCTTGACAAGCCCCTTGAGGCTGTGCATAATATCCTTTTGCTGTTCGTTTGTTTTTGAGTTTTTTTTCCCTTTTTCTTGTTTGTTTTATCTTTTATGGATAATATAATTAATTATGTGCTAAATAAATCAAATTATGCATCATCTGATTGAAAATTATTACTCTGCATACATTTCCAGGACAGAAATCGGAACATTAGATGACAAGTCAAAGGTTTTTTACAGAGCGACTTTTAGATATTTTACTCCAACATTTACTCCAAGCATGATTTTAAGTTATTTAAAATCAGGCTGTGTATGGTATATGAACAAACCTTCAGTAAGTAATAAAACATTTTGGACAAAGGCCTTTAAAAGACATGTTATGTAGATTTTGCAGACATTTTGTAAGAGCAATGAAACCTCTTCAGTTTCTACATTCATTTTGTGTACTAAAGCTTTCGAAATTTTAATCTTTAAACATGCAAATGACGCATTATCCAACCTCGTTTGGTTACTTTTGGTTGAGTTTAGTGAGTTTTACAGTGTAGTGAGAGACCTAAATGTGAACTTTGGACACATGAATGTTATGTGCATGACTCCACAGTCTCGTTTTACTTCATCATAACTGTATATGAGCGGTGTCTTTTGTCTGATGGGTAACTCACAGCATGCCGCAGGCCTCCTGCAGGGAGCTCACCGCCTCCACCACCTTCCCCATCACCAGGTGCTTCTTGCCGGTGCCGATTAGCTTGTTGGCCTCCTCCATGTTGGCTACACTGGACAAAGAAAAAGATACTTCACCAGCTGGACTAAAACTAAATCCAACCTCACACACCAGTAAAAACAATAAAACCTCCCCAATGCTTTTAAGTGTACGTTATAAAACACACAGTCTGATCACAAACCTTGACGAGAAACAAAGACAGAAAGGCTGAGGACAGAGTCTGGTGGTTTGTTTCGCAGCTCCTCTCTTCACCGCTCAGACTGACTGCAACGTTGTTTCAATTTGGCGCGAAATATTCCTGCCCTTTCCGGTAGATTTCCGGGTTCGTCAACCAGCGCGGGAGACCTCTTAAAGGCACAGAACAACTGGTAAGATACTATGGAGACCCAGAGTGTTCAAAATTAAATAAATATGACATTATGAAATACTCACATGAACAAATGCAAAAAAACAAAACAATAACACTACAATGCATCAAAAGTTAGTAAAATAATCAATAAATGTTGTTTATGTTTAGCCCATTGACATGATATTTAATCAAATATTACTGCAAACTACAACCTCAGTAGTAATTATCAGTGTTGTAGCTCTTGAGACCGGCCTCAAAACCACTTTTCAGAATCAACTGCATGTTTACTCGGTCTTGTCTCAGTCTAATTGTCTGGTTTATTTGTTAACTGTCTGGGAGGAGACATCAGCCATTTCTTCTGGAATAAAATGTGGTTTCCTAAAACCAAAAAGGGAAAGAGTTTCTGTGAATATTAGTTACCAACGTATATCTACTGTCTGGTCTTGGTCTTGACTTGATCTCAACCCCTAAAAGTCTCGGTCGTGTCTCTGTCTCGATACATTCTGATATTGGTCAAGACTAGGTCTCAGTTTAGTTGGTCTTGACTACAACAATGGTAAACAAAGTAGAATTAAGACTTCTCTAACACTGTCAAGAAAAAAAATACATTATAAGCACTGGAATAAAATAAAATGTGCTCTGTGATAAACTCTTCTATAAATTATGAAACATACTTTAATTGTACACAATATTATTTTGTAAGTTTTTAAGGGTACAGCTATATAACAGCAGTCTAGACAAAATTATGTAGACAAAAGGTGACATTTTGCCTTTTATCTTGATAGGCAGATGGCAGGCTTAATGCATTAATAATACATTATAGTGAGTGGTAACAGATGAAAGATTGAAAACCTTTGACTTAAAGCTTTGTTGACAGTTTGACCCTGATGCTGAGTGAGTTGGACAGCTGCTCTTCTGGTTTAAGGTTGTGAGTTTGATCCACACTTTTTAAAGTCAGTGGTCCAGCCAAACAGGACAGAGATGGTTAAATCAGCTGTTGCTATATGGCCCGTGGTGGACTCGGTGCACGGAAAGTCATCATGCGTTTATGGTGAATCAGTTAGACACTAAAATTAAAATGGTTTCATTATGTGAGTATAACTTCTGCACATTTGTGATAAACACGTGGGAAACAATGGACTATTTAACTATTTATTTTAGAAAGACATACATGTCAAACACAGATAATAAATACAAGGTTCAAATATACTACAATACACTGAGTATTTATATAACTCCTTCATCATATGTCTGTTAATATTCCAGATATTTGTTCTAAATGTTTGATGGGAATTGTTCTATGGGAATGTCTAAAGATCCCAAATTAATGAAAGGATGTTATGAAATGTCAGACATGTTTAATACAAAGTCCAGGCTCTGTGTGCAGGGAATGTATCCAAAGGAAAGCTTAAACTTCTGGACTTTAAACTTCTTCAAACCAGGAGGGTTATTGCACTATGATGGAAGAATATGTATGCACCATCATTGAGGATGTGGAAAGACTAACTTACACTGCTGAGGGCAAGTGGAAAGATTTTGTCAAGCTCTGGGAACCATACATGAATATCATTAAAGATGGTAATGTAGGCTTTACATGAATTGAAAAATATACCTTATACATTGGTGCGAGTGTGTGTGTGCACTGTACATACTTGTAGTCTCAAACTGTATTGTTACTGTATGTTTTCCTGATAGGATGTTTTAAAAAAAAAGACAATAAACATATTGTGGGGGAAAAAAGGAAAGATGTACATGTGATGATGTCAATAAGAATGAGCTGTACAGCGAGGAGGACATTTTGTCCACTGAGGGGCATCCTAGAGGGCATTATTGTGTTGTATCTACCATAGTGACCTCCTCCAGTGCATCATGTCTTCAAACATGATAGATGCAGCAGTTTAATTAAACTGTTCATGACAGAATAACTAATACGAATAGAATAATATATAAGAATAAATAATAAGTGTGTGTGTGTGTATGTGTGTGTGTGTGTGTTTCACTGTACACACATTGCAGAGTCCTACTGTCATGTCCTGCTGTGAAGGACGGGGCTTGTCCAGCTCCCTCCTGAGCCCCTCCTGTTGACTCCACTGTGTCACTGCCTTGTCAGGACAAGTCTGCACCTGGCATCCAATCAGCCTCACACTGAGACGGCCCTACTTAACCTCACTGTCATCATTATTTTCGACATCATTGCTTCGACAGCTATAATTTCCCAGTAAAACACACCAACAGAACACACCACAGCTCGTTCTCTTCACATTTTCTTTCAATCAGAGGCAATTGGTTTGAGTGGGGGATTTAGTCTCAGGAGAATTTATTTGAGGTTAAAGCCCACACTGCAGAAGATTCAAGGCTTATTTATCCTTGCTATAGTACACTGCACATACTCAGTCTGCCTTATAACACATGACAGAAGTATATTTATATCTTAAAAGGAATAGTTTGGGGTTATTTACGATTTGCGTTCGTGGCAAGAGTTACATAGATGATTGATGCAATATATTTGTCTCTTAAATATGAAGCTACATCAGCAGCTGGGTATGTCCAAAGACAAAACAAAATATGTAAACCTAATGCAAAAGTGATAAAAAGCAAAACAAAATATGTAAACCTAATGCAAAAGTGATAAAAAGGAAGATTTTGTCACCTTCAGACAAAGCCAGGCTAACTCTTTCACCCAATTTTCAGACTTTATGCTTACGGAATATGGCGACAACTAAATATAATATTCATAACTATGTTTTCATCTGTGTATAGCCTAATCAATGGAAAATAAGAATCATTATGTTTGTGTCATCTTAGAATCAAGTGAGTGTTGTCACCTATAGGTTTCTGAACCGCTGTTTTGAAGCTAAAAATATGCACTGCTGGCCGCCGCCATGATGGATGCATTGGCTTCATTTCCCAGCAGCGAAGGTTGCCGCTTGCTTACAATGAGTTTTTCATAACTACAGATGCCATGGGTCCTCTTCCATGGAGCCCACCATGTAGAAACCACCATGTTTCACAGATTTTTGACCCTAATCCTTTCTCGTCAAACTTTATGTTTTCTCCATTTAAAAAAACAACACCGTTATATATAATTTGTGATCTGTTGCTTCCATCTGGTGGGAATGCTGATAAAGAATACACACATATTGAAAATCCCACAGAGAAGTGATGCACAGCCATTAAATGTATTGCATACGCTCATGTGAATGCTCTTAGGGAAAACAGGGAGAACATAGGACTGAATTAATTTACCAACTGTGGGTTAAATAGTACCATTCATTTTTCAATCCACAGTCATGTCTCTTTAATAGATCTTTGCACCGCTGAATGTGAGCAGCATGATGGACGCACAAATCCCCTTTAAATATTCCTTTCCTTTGGAGCCAGCGGTGGAGCTGCTATGCACTAATTATGTGCATCTGCTCTTATGTGCAGACTTCTTGTGAGACATTAGATGAACACACAGGATATCGTTTGATCACTAGCCCACCATGGTGCTCCTAACAGGAGGTTATTGTGTGTCCCCCTCTTATCTGGCCCTTGATGCGGTGCCCATGGCAACGGCATGCAAAGACGTTAGTCTGTGAAAGCGGAAAAAAGAGGCACAGCGAAGGGGGCTGTTCGCAGGGTAGATAACAGCCTCTGAATGTCCAGATTACATAGACTCAGGTGAACTAATATGATCCAGGTTACACCTATCTACAAAGGATACAGTATATACAGCTTAATTTCCTTCAATAAATCTGTCAGCATCTCTACACAGATATTTGATTAGTTACAGTTATTATATATACTATACTTTTGTAGTTTGCAATTTGGCACCACGGTCACAAACCAGTTTGACATAAAACTCTTGCCAGTTGAAAAACAACAATGCGGTTTGAAGTACAATGTGACAGACAGCTTCACTTCTCTTTTATTGCTTTGTCCCTTTGTGGAGTGTCACAGTTTTTACACACAAGGCTTATTGTTCGATACACAGGGTGTACTATATGTCAGGTTAGACATTTTTACCAGCAATCCGAGGTATGCAGCTTACTTTGGTCAGTGAAACTTTGGTGATCTTCAAAAGAGAACATGCACATTTTATAAACAATAAAATCCTGTCTTGATTCATTTTGTCTCACACAGATAATAAATATTAAAGAAAGGTCACAGTTTCCTGAGCTTTAACACCCCATCCCAGAGATAACACCTCTCAGTGTAACTACAGGACTGGAGAGCTGAAATGTCATAAACAAAATATATTTTTCACAGATGCCAGTCTCCTTTAGCAGGATCAATTATCATCATAGAGAAACCGCTGCCAGCGTGAACATGCATAGACACAGGCTGCTTCTCCTAAGCCGAGTCATTAAGTAAATATAGAAGTGGTAAGGAGGAAATGAAAAAGAAAAAAAATCCTTCTTCAGCCCACAGAATAAGTACAGGATGTTGCAACATTGCACCACCCCATCCATTGTGTCCCAGTGTAAATATAAAATAGTTTAGTAGTTACTGACAATCCAGGAAACGTGGCAGAAAGTGTCCAGCCTGTGCAACAGACCTGCAGAACATAAAGAATATTTAAAACGTGCAGTTGTCTCAAACAATGACCGAGTGTGACTTAATTTACTTTGTTCTTGCTTTTTTATATGTACAAAAAACGATATGTGTAATATGCTGTTGCTTTGGTTTTATCGGTTATTGTTATACTAGAGTACAGACAAAGAGTTCAGTCTTGTATCAGGCAGAGTAAAGAGACACTAAGCTTCAAACAGGTGCCCTCCATCAGGGATCAGTGAGCTGCGCTTAGAGTACAAAGACGAGCAGACACACAAGCAAAGCAATAACAGGACACGTCATAATGGAAACCGCTGTTTCTATTCTTAGGGAAATTTGCTTCACTTTGCCGATTCACTACTGCTCTACAAATAAACTCCATAAATGTAGAGCGCGCTCATGTTTGCTTACGTTGTCTTCATGGTTACACATGAGGCTTTCCTGGGAAGGAGGTTACACATGACAGTGAAGTGTCATTACACAAAGCAATCTTGTTGAAAGACAAAATAAAAGAAATATGCTGATGACAATGTAGTGGCTCCACATCCTGAACGAGTCATGTAATATAACCATTCTTCTTTTTTTAGTTTTACAGATTTAGCGTTATTCATCTAGAAACTTCTGACTAGTGACGATGGATAAGTCACGTGAATTTTATTGTCATTTCAAATGTATACACAGTAAAACAAGACAGTACTTTACATGAAACATAAAACATAGTCCATAGGACTCCATTAAAGTGTGCACACATTACAACACAAAGTACAAGAGCTACATAAAGTTCATAATGTTCAGAGACTAAACAAGCTGACAAGAAACAACAGACAGACAGCACGTTAACAGACTTGAATGTGTATGTACACGTGCTACATATAGTATATTGTTTACAGTGCAAATAAAATGAAGGACAAACATTTAGAAGTAATAAATGTCCTTTAGGGATTGTTAAATAACTGAAGGACATTTCCCTGGAGGCATCTCCTCATCGTTTTCTTGTTGCACAAGACCCCCACACAGGAAAGTCTTTGTGAAAAGTGCAAAGTCATGCTGTGTAGTCTGGATTTGAGATTGGAGGACCAGACTGAAGTCACGTTCTGGACGGTCTTATCGCGAGAAGTGAGCGATGGTATAAATTCCCCAACCGAGCCTGTGAGTGTCTGCACTCTCCTCTGTCTGTCTGTCTGACTGTCTGTCTGACTGTCTGTCTGTCGGTGTGGGCTGACCAAAACTGAGGTACGTGTTATAAAATACATTTAATTCATAAATCACTCTGTTTTACAGTTTTTTGAAAGTGTTCACTTGTTCGGGTTGTTTACACTTTTCTTTTAGTTGTGTTCAACAAGTGCTTTTCATACTGAAAGACTGACACGCTTTTTATACGAGTTTAATTCATTCATAATTCATTCATGGCACACTATAACTTTACTCCTAACTCAGGTCTAAAGAGAAAGTATATCGACATATTTGGTGCTTGAGTTGATGAATGTAAAATATCTTCGTGGCGTGATGATTTGAGCTCAGGTGGCCATATTCCTGTAAGTGTACCTGGTGTTTATATAAATACTACAACGATGGAAAAATGCGGAAACACCTGTGAATGTGAACAGAGGAGAAGTAGAAATGATTCACAGGTTTCAGTTGTTGCCGGTTTAAGCACCCAGTGATCTGAGCTGTGCTTTGAATAAAGATGTACTGTGTTATGTAGCATACATCTTTATTTCTTAAACTCTCATTAACTCTTATAATAATTGTTATATTACTATGTATTAAAGTATTACTCATTTCCCTGCTTCCACGTGACACTTATATTTGTATAGTTATAGGATTGCTTCGCTCTGAATGCATCTTTTATATCAAAAGATTTTTATGGCTGCAACTAACATTTAATAATTAATCAAAGTCTTTGAACTTTAGTTTAATTACTACACTGGAGATTTATATCTATGTCTGTCAGAAGTCAGTTCAATATCTCATAAGAAAAAGAAGGGAGAGCGATTACCTCAGAGATCGATCTGTTATTTTTAAAAAAGTTGCCCATTCATTTTCATCTTGTGCTTTACAGAGCACAGTCATTGTGTTGTAAGCACGTGGTACCTGCACTAGAGCGGAAATTATTAGATCTATTTGACACACAGGAAATTCATATTTTATTAAGAAACTTAATATGGTTTGATTTCAGAATGCTGAAATGGGCTCTGGAAATTTGATTTTTGCCTCTTTAGATATTTTATAGACAATAAATAATAATCATCAGATTGGTTGATCTTGAAATGCATCATGTTTTTATAGGCGATTGAACAACTTGTGTTGACATTCTATATAAAAGAGACGTTGTTTCCTTGTCTTGTAAATGAGAGGAAGGGTTGTGGCTCGACCATGACTCCACACATGGAAGAAACAATGCATGGTTGTGATTTTATTATACATAAACAGATTCTCTCTTCTGTAATCTGGTCAGACTGAAGATGGCTGCAGGCAAAGCACAGATTGGAAAGCTGGCTCCAGACTTCACAGCCAAAGCAGTGATGCCAGGTGGACAGTTCAACGACCTGAAGCTGTCAGACTACAGAGGTATAAACTCACCCCGTGTCTCATCCTCTGTTGGGTGGAGGACGCTTTGATGACACTGTGATTCATTGCTTTGTGGTCCCACAACATATTGAATAGACATTAATTTACATTACTGAAGACTGAAATAAATTAGCCTGTAATTACCAAGGGTGAATTGTCACATGACAGATGGTGTTATCTGTTTTCCTCTGGTGCAGGTAAATACGTCGTCTTCTTCTTCTATCCCCTGGACTTCACCTTCGTTTGTCCGACTGAGATCATCGCTTTCAGTGATGCTGCCGAAGAGTTCAGGAAGATCGGCTGCGAGGTCATCGCCGCCTCTGTCGACTCCCACTTCTCCCATTTCGCATGGTATTCACAGGGCTTTGTATTTTACTCACCCACAATGATCGTGCTGATACACGGCAAACTTCCTCACGCTTTATTTTCTGGTTTATGTTCTCAAAGGACCAACACACCGCGTAAGCAGGGCGGTCTGGGTAACATGAAGATTCCTCTGGTATCTGACACACGGCGCACCATCTCCACAGATTATGGCGTCCTCAAGGAGGATGAGGGCATCGCCTACAGGTAGGTTAACAGTGCGGCGCTGAGGTATGATAAAGATTAGAAACAATAAAGATAGTGTCAGATACAGGGGGAGATTTTACTTTTTTTTTAAACATAGAATTAAATGCACCACCTTCACTTTTCAGGCATGTAACTGCTCTTATCTTTCTGCTTCAGGGGTCTGTTCATCATTGACGACAAGGGCATCCTGAGGCAGATCACCATCAACGACCTCCCAGTTGGACGCTCTGTCGAGGAGACCTTGCGTCTGGTCCAGGCCTTTCAATTCACTGACAAGCACGGAGAAGGTGTGTTTTTACTGTATCCTGTTGCATATAACTTTGTCCTGTTCCTAAAAGAAATATTGCTTAAAATGTGCAATATACAACTTGCACTCCATGACTCAAATATGCTTATATTGATCATTTAACTGTTGTACTCTAGCTTTCCATTACCAGGAAACACAGGGCAAAGACCATAAAGGTTTATTAAAATTAAAGACCCTTATTCTTATCAGTGCTAAGGTTCACACAGATTTTACAGCTTAAAAGAGGGCAATAAATTTAGCATGGCCTGCCACAGATACATTTGCATTATGCAACCTAAACTGACGCCTTCCCCTGCTTTAAACTCATGCCAACAGAGGTTATTTATTGCATTTGTACATGATATTCACACAGATGTTTCATCCCCTGAACGAGGACTCATTACAGGCTTATCTTTTCAGTGTGCCCAGCCGGCTGGAAACCAGGAAGTGACACCATCAAACCTGACGTCCAGAAGAGCAAAGACTTCTTTGCCAAGCATTAATAAGTGCAAAGCCACAGTCTGCTGCCTGCTGTAGGAGATTTTGTTAAGAGATTACATTTTTTTCCAGAGAACAATATTTGAAGTCAGCTGCTGTGCCTGTGGCGGTGTAGTTAGGAGACAGTCTGTCAACATGCTGTGTGTGATCTGTTGTCTGTAGAGTGAATAGTGCACCCATGACCAAAGTAATGATGTTGCTGTAATGTATGCTATTATAACTGTCTGGCTGAGCTAAGTGTCTTGTGTTCTTTAATGTACAGGACCATAAAAGCATTATTATTGAAATGAAGCCACAAGCACATCTCTCCATTGTAAGGTGTTTTTTATTTTATTTTATTTACAGTGAACAACACATGTACTTTCATCTAAAATAAAGAATACACATTTGTAACACTCTTCTCAAGAGCTACATTAACTGCAAACATCACAGTTATTATTATTGTTCGTAACCCATATCTTATTCTTTATTGGAGGTGTTAGTAACAACAAGTCGAGTGCACGTTGGATCATGTGCGAGGTGTTATGTTTCTTATTATCTCGGTGAACAATGACAGGACATAGTCAAACAAATAAAAAGAATGGTGGATGAAAAAGGCTGTATTATTTCTATGTGCAAAGAGTTGAAGTTTAAAATAAATATGCTCTCCAGGTCAGCAGATGCTTAATTGTTTGCTGAATGTTACTGCAAACTGGCCCACGTGTTATTCATATAGGCTGATAAGACCTCTCCTCATTACTATATGTGTGTGTAAACAGGTTCACAGTTATGACTGCACGTTGTTTAATGTGACATTTATATTTGTAGTTCAGCATAGCTCCACCCAACATGAACTATGAAGCTCATTCACTAAGATGACTGAAAACAAATTAAAATATAATATTAATAATTCCTTCTCCGATTTATTTAGTACTTGCTTAATGTGTTTAAAGAGCATATTGCATATTAATAGTAAGAAATATGAATGGATGCAGTAGGAGGTCCTATTAGCTAAATTATTCTGTTTGTACAGTAAACAGTGAGTCAGCACTTTACTCATTTTGGGCGGGAAAACAACAAATGACGTTTGATTAATTTTAATGTTTGACTTTAGCCTAACCTGTTCAGATAGGCTTCTTAAGACTTCATAGAGCTAAATATTAAAACAGTCCTGATAGGAAAGGTGCTAATATTATACATTTAGAGTCTGCTGCATTGTCTGAGATTGAATCTTTATGTATAATCGTTAATTAGGTTAATTAATCGTTAGCATTGGCGACAGCTAGCTCACTTAGCAGAGGAGAAGATGGCAGCTTTGAAGATGTGCACCAGAAAGAGCAAGGAGGAAACTGCCGAGGTGACTAACTTCATGTGTTTACTGTATTCACTCACTTTCGGTATTAAATTGCGACATCGTGTGGCTACCCGAGTCTCTGTTTATCTGTTTCAAAGTGGACAGAGTTATTCATGAGTGACCTGAAAACCGAGCAGCAGTCCCTCGTCTTCGTCAAGAGGATGATGGCTGTGGCGGTCTCCTCCATCACCTACCTCAGAGGGATCTTTCCAGAGGGGGCCTACAGATCCAGATATCTGGAAGGTGAACACGGTCACCACATGTTTATGAAAAAATATTATACATTAAAGCATGGACCACTTCATAGAAGTAGATCCAACGCTATATTATTGTTTCACACAATCACAAGTGTTTTTATACACAGTAAATCCAGCTTTAACACTTTAAACATTGCAAACACAGAAAGAATCGAGTAATAAATTCAGTTTTCTCCTGTGTCGTTTGTCATTTCTCCAGATTTGTGCATCAAAGTTTTGCGTGAAGACTGCAACACCTCTGGTGCCAGTAAAGTTGTCAAGTGGTAATTATAATATTCTTACCTTAACACTCCACCAGACAGACAGTACAATAGCACTACTTTAGTCTGGTGACCACAGCAGGTAGAAGTCAGACCTATTTTTAAAATGGAAAAAATCTGCGGTCATAATCAGCACTTTGGTGGCTTGAAGGAAATTACGTCTCCAAATTGATGTTTTCAGCCGTCTTGTTTTGTTCCAGGATGATGGGCTGCTTCGATGCATTAGAGAAGCAGTATGTAAGTTAACGCAGCCATGAACACTTTGAATTCATAATGTGCCGTTTCCATCAATACAGCCACTGATTTTACTTTTGTTTAATCTCCTGTCTCAGCTCCAGATTGTATTCATCGGGGTAAGTAAATTTATAGTTGGCACATAGCTTAGGTACTGAAAGAGTTGCAGACAGTAATTGTACACATTATTGCAATCTAGGTGTACACCGATCGAGATGAACCAAATGTAAGTATGAAAATGCTGTTATCAACTCATAATTGCAGTGTGTAATCTGATCAACAGTAAGAAACATTTCTTTGTTCGCAGTGTGTTATTGAGTCATACCAGTTCAAATTCAAATACAGCAAGAAGGGGCCACAGATGGACATACTCAGGTTTGTTTGCATCAATGTTTTGAAAAGTACCTCCACATGTGGTTGAACTGATGATGATATGCTGTTTGTGTGTGTGTGTGTGTGAAACCACAGGAACAATGACGTGGAGATGCAGGTGACTTTGGAGGACACCAAGAGAGCCTCGGTGCTGCTCATCAGGAAGCTCTTCCTGCTCATGCAGAACCTGGACGCTCTCCCCGACAACCTCTACCTCAACATGAAGCTCTACTATTACGATGACAGTAAGAAGCGTTCCTGCATGAAATGAGAACGAGTTAAGAGTCTAACTTAACTTGGGTCCTTCCGCTCTCCTTTCATAGTCACTCCTGTTGACTACCAACCGCCGGGCTTCAAGGAGGGCGAATGTGACAGCCTCTGGTTTGAAGGCATGGCTGTGCACCTGAAGGTGGGTGAGGTGCAGACAGCTTTCCACGCCTTGAGAGTGCGCGTGTCAGTGGAACAAGGCCGGGTGGAGAGGCTTAAAGAGGGGAACCACCTGAAGCAGGTTTCTGAGAGCGCTCCTCCAGAGAGGGAAACAATCATGGTGGGTCCGGAAAGAGGATTAGTCATCTCACTGTAAGGTAGTATTAAATCTTTTTTTTCCTGCCAGTTTATTATAAATGTCTGTAAACGCTTGGTTACAGGATCGTCAGAAGAAAATATATGACCAAGAGGATCTGCCTTCTGAAGATGGTAAGTCTGTGTGTTGCTGTTGTACCAAAGCTGTAAA
The DNA here is from genome assembly GCF_000972845.2 of Larimichthys crocea. Lineage (NCBI taxonomy): Eukaryota > Metazoa > Chordata > Actinopteri > Sciaenidae > Larimichthys > Larimichthys crocea. Next base: position 19,040,201 of record NC_040022.1, read on the forward strand.
GTTTATCAAAGGATTTACACTGTGGACTTTTCTTTAAACAGAGTCTGCACAGTTCAAGAAACCTACAAGACCTTTGACAAAGGTATAGTTGTACTACAAGCACAGATATATTACAGTTATCATGCATTGTAATAATGTGTTCTGTCTGCCTTAGAGAGCTGCAGCTGCCAAAAATCTGGCGAGGAAGAAAAGAAGAATTTAGCCACGACAAAAAAACAAATGCTCTGTCAGTAATGTAAGCAAAAACATGGGCGATTCCTTCATTTTATTGAAATGTTAAACTCTGTTTACTGTTGTGTTAGTGTCTATTTGATAAGCAAAATGTGTTAAACAGGTTCCTTAAATGATTATCTCCACCCACGAGGCAGGATGTTACCATCGCAGTTCACATTTAGACAAGATTGTACAAAAAGTGTTTAAATCAATACGATGTTCAAAGTGCTTCATTTTTTTTTGCCATTTTGCATGTATAAAAATATACTGATATGTAATCTTCAAGAAATAAAGCTTGACTTGTAAACAACACTGTAAAAATGTTTTTCTGTACTTGGATGACAGAATGTAGTGAGCAAGAAAACATACAGTGCAAATCATGTATCACAATGTGCGACTCGTACATGTGTTAGTAGGCGAAATCGATCAAGGTTAAGATCTTTGATTTGATCCATCAGCTGTCCTACTTTTACCTCACATTCAGAAAATATTTAAAAAATATCATGGCTCATATTTAGGACAGACTCCCTTCTTCGTCGCTTGTTTCTTGTCGTGTGTGTGTGTGTGTGTGTGTGTGTGTGTGTGTGTGTGTGTGTGTGTGTGTGTTAGAATAAACTGTCCACATCCCCCATCTCCACAAACACAGTCTTCAGCTGGGAGTAGTATTCAATCGTCACCTGGCCGTTCTCCCGCCCGATGCCTGGTAAATGTAAAGATGACAAGTTGACTTCCTCTTTGACAAATGTGACTCGGGAGGATTAAAATTGTTTTTAAATAAGGAATTACCCTTCAAAATGATCAGTTTTCTGATGGTGCTGGATAATATTTTTGGCATATTCACACTTTACTTATGCTAACTTGGCCGCTGATGTTTGGTCTGTGTGTTAACAACCGGACTGTACCTGACATCTTGAAGCCTCCAAACGGCACCTCCACAGGAGTGATGTTGTAGTTGTTGATGAAACAGGAACCGGCCTTGAGGTGTTCCACCATGCGGTGGGCTCTCTTCACATCCCTACAGACAAAACAAGATAACTTTGAGAACATTTAAGTTAATGCGCCACTATTCTACAATGCTCTGCTGCCAGGTGTACAGGCCTTTACTCAGTGATCAATTGTTGTATTACTGATTTTGCTGCAATATAACTTAAATTTGGATCCTCCAGAAAAGTTTAGAACAGTAAGTGTTCAAAAATCTCAATTATTGGCCTGTGAGATGACTCACCACGAACCTACCTGGTGAAAACCCCTGCAGCCAAACCCAGAGTGGTGTCATTGGCTCTCTGCAGCACCTCCTCTTCTGTTTCAAAAGACAACACAGACATGACAGGACCAAAAATCTCTTCCTTCACACAGGTCATCTCATCTGTGCAGTTGCCTAGGGAAACAAGAACGCACAGGCAAGAGTGATCACTTTCAGCTCTGTGAAATAATAGAACAGTCATCAACACTGTAACAAATGTATTCATCGTGGATAAATGTATGGAAGTCTTACCCAGTACACATGGAGTCATGTAGTATCCACCTCTGAGTTTGGGATCCGATGGAACAAAAGGTTCACCCCCGCACAAAACTGTAGCTCCCTAAAAATAGCACAACTGACATCAAGCTTTAAGTTTAAGTTGCTTCACACAAGCATATTGACACTGTTTTAAGTCTTTACCTCTTTCTTTGCCTGATCAACAAAGGACAGGACTTTTTCCAGGTGTGGTCGGCTCACCAGTGCTCCCATTCGGGTGCTCTCCAACAGTGGATCTCCTATCTTGATTGCCTGCGTCCTGATCACCACCTCCTCAATAAACTCAGGCAGAATATCCCTCTGAACAAACACCCTTGTACCGTTGCTGCACACCTGTGATACATAATCAAATCAAATAATCTAGTCTCCATTGTTGCATTGTGACAAGATATAAATATACAAGCCGTAACATCCAAAGCAGAACACTATTTACCTGGCCTTGAGACAGGAAGTTGGCCATGAGAGCTCCCCTCACAGCGTTCTCCACATCGCTGTCCTCAAAGATGATCAGAGGAGATTTCCCGCCGAGCTCCAGAGTCACAGGTTTTACCCCCTGGGATGCCATCTCCATAATCTGTGGGTCAAAGTCATATGAAAGAATATTTTGGACTGAAAATATAGACCTCAACATCTTTAAACTCTACAAATCCTAAATCTTGACAACTACAGTTCCCAATCACGGGAAGTGTGTGCCAAGGTGTTATGAAAAAGAAAAGTTGATATGTAGACTTTCTAGTTCCTGACCTTCTTGCCCGTTGGAACACTCCCGGTGAAGGACACCTTAGCGACATCCGGGTGGTAGCAGAGTAAGCTGCCAGTCTCCTGGCCGCCCTGCACCACGTTAAGCAGCCCCTCTGGAGCTCCAGCCTCGGCATACAGCTCTGCCAGCATCACCGCCGTCACAGGCGTCACTGGTGATGGCTTGAACACCATGGAGTTGCCTATTTTAGACGACAGAGATGTGAGAAAACAAATAAGTAAGACTTTTATTGTTTGACTCATCTAATTAACTACAACATACTTAGATTGTTAATTCTAGTCAAGTTTGCACAATTCTGAAAATTAATTTATATATTATATTATATATTTTCATTAAATACACAAGGCAGGGTTGCATAAAAAATGTTAAAGATTTGTGTGAAGAGACAGACTAATCATCACTGGGGTATGACCTTTTAAATTCATTGTGTTGCTGTAGTGCCATCTACAGGTGAAGTGTGTGTATGTGTATACCTGCAATTACAGATGTTAAGGCAATTTGTCAATTTATTTTTAAACATAGAAGGATTACATAAAGTGATAAAGCTTAAAAAGATTACAATTCTTTAAGGAAGTTTTTGAGATATACTGCTCCTAATAATTTATGGCTTGATAACATACCACATGCCAGGGCTGGAGCTGATTTCCAGGCAGCTATCTGAAAAGGATAATTCCAAGCGCCGATACCGACACAGACTCCCAGAGGCTCCCTGCGGGTGTAGGCAAAGGACCCGCCAGGCAGCTGAACATGCTGGCCTTGACAAAGTAAGGGCAGAAGTACAAACTTTACAGAACAAAGGATTTAACAAAGTGTTGACTAGAAATCTGAATAATGTCATAGACATTCAGACTTTTCTATGATCTATTATGGCAATACTTGTGTTTAAGATTATGTTTATTTGACCTGAACAATAAAGTCCATCAAACTATATTTTCACTACCGATGAGCTAATGTGCCATAATGTCAGTGACTTACATGCTAAGCTTGTAATTAGTAATAAGTGTGTATCACATTGTTCATAAACTGAGTGAAGTTGTTGTCTGTCATGCCTGTATTAGTTATTTTATTTGCCTCCAGACTCTTGGAAGGTGACAACATGTAACTAAAGAGGGAAAGCTACAGCGTACTGACCTGCCAGAGTGCTGGCCAGCCCTGCATAGTACTCTATACACAGTCTGGCAGAGTCCACATCCAGACGGGCCTCTGTGATGGACTTCCCATTGTTGACCACCTCCATTTCAGCTATCTCCTCTCTCCTGCTCTGTGCATGAAAGCCAGAGTGAGTGTAACACATTTTGTTAGTATAATTCTAAGAAGACATATCCCATATGCATCACTGCATGTACCAAACAGGACATTCTTTTCAAGAAGCAAAATGAATTACCAGCACACTGGATGCTTTTAAGAAGCCAGGCCAAGTTCCTATAATCAAGATAGTGTCTGCAATGATTCTTATGTGATCTTTTAATTTATATATTCTCAGTAGCACACAAATGAACAAAAAACCACCTCAATGATATGGGCAGCTTCAATCATGATCCTTGCTCTTTCCATCCCAGACATTTTACTCCAATGGCCAAAGGCCGACTTTGCAGCCGCCACAGCCTGATCCACCTCCACAGCACCACACGGCTCCAAATGACACAAGACTCGACCTGCAAAGTGAAACATATATTGGTGGCAACAATTACATATGCAGATTCAATATAAAAACACAAGGTTACATCAGTTCTATTTGGCAAGGCCATCTCACTTTGTTTGTCAGTCCCGTTTCAATGTGCATCATTGCTCAGTGAAAAAGGAAATCAATTATAAGCTTGCAGGATACAGGCTGCGGGACACTGTAACGTGGCATTGACACAGAGGCGTTGAGGGTTTCTTTGATAATTGTGACAAAATAAGGGGCACCATTGTGCCTGATGAATCAGCTGCACACAGGTTGTGTTTGCTCGCTCAAATAGAGATCAGGCCTCAGAGTTAAAACTAGGAACCAAGCCACAAGGAGCCTTAAAATCAATAAGACTAAAACATCTACCACCCACAGGATACCAAGGAAGATATAACAACTAGGATGTGGTCACATGATATGGTGAGCTGCCATAAAACTGGTTGCACATGGAAGTGGCCACGTGTGACTAAATGGATACACTACTTATATGGGTCAGTATGTAAAGTGTGTTGTTCAAACACAGCATGTGTGCACAGCTGACTGTCTTGGATAAATGTCCAATGCAGAACATGTATTACGTAGAAAGACATTCAGAATATAACCAGAGATCATCACACAGACATCTTCACACAGCACTGACCAAAGTCCAGTTATTGACAGTGTCAATAATGTCCAAAGACTGTCAGCTTCCTCTAATATCAAATAAATTGTTTAGCTTACCCGTTGCAGGTTCGTAAACATTTTCCTTGTTGCATTTCTCTTGGCTCGTCCGTCTCTTCCCAGCCCAGAAGTTTAGCGGGGCCGTGATGCCTACTGAACCCGAGGAGACGCATCGTACCGCGGCGGCGACGGGAGCAGCAGCGGGCCGCAGCAGGGACCCAGCGAGTCTCTGTAGCATGCTCGGACAGGCTCTGTTGCTCGGACTTAAGCTGATAGCTGTAAAACACACCGCAGGTAAACTCCGTGCAACACTGTCACACCATTTAAAGCATTAGAAAGCGTCAAATTAGTTTCTGTCAACTAACTAAACAAAGTTATCAACAACGAATATACAAAACTAGCCATGTTTACCCTCGCCTTGTCATTTCTGATATTTTACGGTCGTATTTTGGCAAACTTACGTACAGGTTTCTTCACAGTTTCTGTGTTTTTTTTAAGGTTAAATAACGCTTAACTTTACATTATTCTGCGCATGCGCAACCAGGGGGCGGAACAAATAATGTTTGCCCGTCGTGACGTCACCAGAAGCGTATCAGCCGATTGGATGTTTTCACTGTCACACACAAAAAAAGTAATGCTTACAAATTAATAGTTTGTTTTATTTAAAATCCTATGGGCATTACAGTGAAACTATATTCAAAATACATTTATAAATTAATGTAAATAAAATTACGAGTGTATTACGCTAACGGCTGTGTTGTGGGAGGAGCTTCGCCCCCGATGATTTCCCAGCACAGCAGCGCTGACGGCACACTGCAAGTATGGCCGGGGACAGCGAGACACATCTAAGGGACCGTGATGAGAACACCAACGTTATTCGACAACCTTTTCTCATCGGTGTCTCCGGAGGCACCGCCAGCGGAAAGGTTGGCACTGTAGCTAACTATTTTGACGGTTTTCGCGAATTGTCACGGTCAGGTTTTGGGGCTAAATCACGACAGAGGGGTCAGTCGGCAGCCGTGTGCTCATTGACCGCGTGGCTGCCTCAGCCCTCTGGGGTTTGATTGACAGCTCGATCATCTGTTTAACCATCCTGCTCTTCGCTAGCACCGGTTTAGCTTAGCTTTGTTTGTCGCCGGTTCTCCCGGGCTCTGTGTTTGTTCTGTGGCGTGTTACCCTTTCTTACGGGACGGCGGACGGCCGACCAACTCAACACTAGATCGATGATGTTAGCCGCCTAGCTCAAATGCCATCACACGCTAGCGTTGCCGGTGCTAGACAATAGCCGGCTGATGTTGGCTTACCCCGAGGCGACATGAACTGTTTGTAAACACAGTGAGCTGAATTTCCTCCCACCGCGTACAACATATTTGTTACGGCTTCACCTGTAAGACAAATTCCCGCTGTGTAACGTTAAACGGGTTTTAAGTTGAGTGACCTGTGTTAACCGCTGACGGTAAATAACGTTAACCCAGATATTATTAATGTTGGCAGACAGGCGGCAGCGGGAAAGTACAGAGAAATGTTTCCTTAAAGCCAACGCGGCCACGTCGCTTTTGTTCCACGCGGCTACAGTTTCCAAAAAAAATAAATGTCACTATGCATATTAATGTAGTGTAACATTACCAGAAACGACCTTTTGTTCTCGCTTCATTTGCCTTTTTTACAAGAAGTTATGGCCGCGTGGGCAGCGCTGAGCTAACGGCGGCACGCTCGCGCTGACCTCCTTCTCTAACGAGCCACGGACGTGAATATTTTTGAAGACGTCACACATTTCTTTGTCATGAAGCGGATAGTGGTTAGTTTGTCCTTTTGTTACAAACCGCGCCCGGCTCTCACACTGACGTGTTTCTGAACACAGAGCCAAGATGAGTTTAAAATTAAAGTGTTTCTTAAAACACGTTTATCCGTTCCTGTTCGTCCAAAGATATCAGAGCACCGACACCACTCGCAGAGTTGTCTGTACTAGGGTGCAGCGGTGATTCTTAAATCAAGGGTAGATTGGCTTTTCTATGAAAACACACCATCAGAAATGAAGCTGTGAGCAGCTTTAGTTGATTTTAACACATATTAACCCACCGACCATTATTTGGCATGATAAACTAACATCCCTAAATAAGTAAATTAATGTCAAATGCTCATCAGGTTCCTTAGTCAAATTTAAAATCAAGAAATCTTGCTTTGTGTCTTGCGAAACTGCTTTATTAGTATTAAAAGATGAATCAGTTTTTGAGCATTAAAGATGACGCTGTAAATGTCCATGGATCTCTGATGCGTGCCCCTGAGTTTTATTGTGGCCCCGTTTCATGGACACAAAGGCAGCAGAGCCTCGGGCGGCAGGAGAATGCCCAGTCAGCACTGGGTATGAGATTCATTTTAGTTGGGAAGGTCAGTGGGGACAAACATGGTGGGCCACTGTGCGGTTCACCTATAGGTTAGCTGACTCACACAGAGTGGGGAAAAAATTACCCACCCACACCGCTTCCTGTTACATATGAGTAAGTGTTATGTCGGTGCAGCATTGAAATCTTTTCGTCATCGCTTTCACTTGAGGTGACGATCATGAAAGCACCGGTGTCACTGCAGCGTTATCTCTTTACTCTAGTACATCCCCTTTACGTTTTCATCTGCTTCCACAGTCGTCCGTATGTGAGAAAATCATGGAGCTGCTGGGCCAGAACAAGATCGACCACCACCAGCGGCAGGTGGCGATCCTCAGCCAGGACAGCTTCTATAAGGTGCTGACTCCAGAGCAGAAGGCAAAGGCACTTAAGGGCCAGTTCAACTTTGATCATCCAGGTATGCACACTTAAAAATACTTGGTGGGGCAGCTCATGCACTATGTGGGGTTGCTATACCATAGCTGGCTTACAGTAGACAGATTTCAGCTGCCCCAAGAAGTCTTTTTCAAACAATCTGATACCAGAAACTTCATCTACACGTGGAGTTTGACGTGCAGTAGTTTGTGGAATTTTGTAACAGCTGCTTTAGCGCACAGATTACAGATAACGGCTTAGGTGACGACGACTAACGGAAGCAAGCAGATTGTGAAGATAATGTTTAAAGCGGGCTCGTGTTCAGCAGCGTGCTTTGCGGCCACGTTGATATTTATTTATTTTTTTCAGTGCGCCTTTTGGCAGAAGCATAGACTCCCATTTTTGGAGCCCGACTTTGCCCCCCTCCAATCTTGCTCCTGCCTCCTTTCTTGGCTGATTTTAAATCCCCACAGTCAGCAGGCCTTTCTCAGAGACAGCTGCTCTAAGGCTCAGAGGCTGAACCCAACACCTGTTACACGAAAGGGATTCCTAGGTTACCAAACGTGCAGTGTGGGCTTCCCACGTGTCTGCGAGCTCACACCAAGCTAGGGTTAAACGCTGAAACATCACATAAAGATCACAACTGAACATTCACCTTTTCTTTTTTTCCCCCTCAGACGCCTTTGACAACGAGCTGATCATGCAAACACTCCGACAGATCCTGCAGGGAAAGACTGTCCAGATCCCAGTTTATGACTTTGTCACTCATTCCAGGTGAGAGCGTCTGTTGCATGCGTTCCTGCCGAATAGACACCTAATCTCCTATGATGTCATGTTTAACAGGAACCCGAACCTCATATATGCTTTATAACTCGACCATGTAAGCAGTTTAAATAACACCATGTCTGGATGTAGTTGCTGACAGATGGGAGGAAACTCCTCTGTGTGTTGTTCCAGGAAAGAGGAGTTTGTTACGGTGTATCCGGCTGACGTCGTCCTGTTCGAGGGCATCCTGATGTTCTACTCGCAGGACATCAGAGACCTCTTCCAGATGAAGCTCTTTGTTGACACAGATCCAGACACACGGCTCTCGCGCCGAGGTGCGTGTGTGGTGAGAGTTTGGGTTTCACAGGCTCGATGTGTGTAACAGTCGTAGGGTAAACGATAAACCAGAGTAATCAAGGTACGGTTAACAGGCACAAGTTATCTTGTTGTAGCAGGAACACTTTCACACCAGTCTAATTTCTCCCAAGTCACTAGTGGTGGTGGGTTTTTATATAAACGTATTTATCATTTTGTTAAATGACTAGTATTTAATATTGTCCTTTTTTTGCGTTTTCAGTTCTGCGAGACATCAGTGAGCGTGGCAGAGAGCTGGAGCAGGTCCTCACTCAGTACATCACTTTTGTGAAACCGGCCTTTGAGGAGTTCTGCTTACCCGTAAGTGACCCACAACCTTCTGTAGTTGTGCCCGACTGATTCACTGAGATGGCTGACTTCATCAGACAATAGCTTGGAGATTTATTGGTTTTAATATCTGTCAGCCAGTGGCAAACAGGAAAAGGCCTTTGGGGTAATTAAGAAAGTGATGCATTACATTGTTTGTCCACCAGAGAGCACTGATGAGTTCCAAAGTAACTGTAAACTGGCCCACTAAATTCACGTCTTGGTCACAGTTCTTTCTTTTTACATCTGTTTATCAAACTGTTGGTCTTTATTTTATATGATCAGCACACATTTGATCATAAGTGTCTTAACTTGTCTTAACATTGACCGTATCTTTGTTTCTACTAGACAAAGAAGTATGCAGATGTGATTATTCCACGAGGAGCAGATAACCTTGGTAAGCACAGTTATCAAACAGTGTGCAGACATCATTGTATTTGTCAGCACAGGAATAGTTATTGTTGGAGTGGTCTGTTAAAGGGTCAACTGATCGCACTAAATAGAACAGAGAGATGGTGGCGTGATGGGCAGCCACACGGAGCGGCGCCCTGGGAACATTTAGGAGTTCGGAACTTCCTTCATTTGTGAAGAAAGTTGCTTAAAGTCTGATAAATGTCAGTTGGTTTTGACGACTGTTTGTTTGAGACTAGTGTCTGTAGGCCACATTAGCTGCTAATAGCTTAACACCAGACTCTTAAACGAAGTGATGTAAGCACCGGGTTCAGACCAGGAGCACAATGCTAAATCGGCTTTCTTTTCTCACTTCTTGCAGTGGCCATCAACTTGATAGTACAGCACATCCAAGACATTCTGAACGGCGGACTAAGCAAGCGCCACAGCGGCTGCATGAACGGCCACAGCACTCCACGTCAGCGGCGGACCTCCGAGTCCAGCAGCCGGCCTCATTGACCTCATCACACCTCTCTTCACAGGGCGGAGAGGGGTGTGGGGGTTGCGCTGTAAATAATGCCTGTCGGCATCCCGGTATTTAAGAGAGGAAAAGAGATGCAAAAAGAATTGAAATGCCTTTTATTATTATGACTACTCTTTTTATTAGTTACTTTCATTGTAATTGTTGAACTTGGGATTTAAAGTTAGAAAAACTCTTGTGATGAGACCATGGGTTAAAAATTGACCCCATGCATTTTCCTCCCAGATTGCATTTTGTTTTTTATGTATCCCCTGTTGCACCATGGGAAAAGTCATGCCGCTAATGAATAAAAAAAAAAGAGGGGGATCCTTTTACTTTTTTTGTAATGTCTGATAAAACTTGAACCCCTAATGGCTCGGGGGCATCTGATAAACGTTTGGGTGGGTACCAAACCAGAAGGATGTGGCTCGAAAGACGAGTTAAAGAAACCAGGATTGCACTCTGTATTCGTACTGACAATCTTGGAAGTTTTTTTTTTTTTTTTTTTTCAGTGTTTAAAATTTCCTCGTTGTGTTGTTTGGTGTAATATGTTAAACTCAAGCTCTGTTTACTACACAGTGTCCCCCTCACATTGATTCTGTGTCAATGTCTGCAGCAGCAGTATCACACTACATGACTTACAGTACTGATTGTCACGTGACTGTCAGACCAATGAAGCCAAAGGCTGCAAGGTTTAACTGACAACTGTATTAACTCAGCCTAGTCTCGTGGGCATTGTTACACTTCTGCGACACATGTACCCTCTTATTAATGGCCTATTGATGTATGATTTTCTCAATCAAAACTCATACAAGTTGCTTCAGTTTTGGTCAAAGGAATTAAATCAAATTTGCATCTACAATTTTCTTTCCCAGTTTAGGTGGTTTTTGCCTGTATTCAGCCCTGTTCAATAAGACAAAGATATGACATGTATACTCAGGTTGATGATACAGTTTTGATTTGAAATGCCAGAACAAGGGTGGTATTATAAAGGTGATCAATGCCGCAGCAATATCCGTTTTCCCAGGTGTGTGGCTATAAACCACCAAAAACCCACCACAATGCCTCCGCGAAGTTGCCTCAGGTTAACGTGTACAGTAAGTATCCACGCGAGAAACCAGTTTCCACTAACTTAAGGTTACAATAATAAAAAAAACTCCTGGATCAATTTTGTATTCCATGTGCTGTATTTATTGTGTATAGTGCAATTGAATGAATGATTTGTACCTTTTGAGATTTGTACTGTATGGATGTTGAACTGGATTGGGATGATTTATAAGTGACCGATGTCAATTGTCAATAAACTAATGAAGCTGATGAAAAGTGTCGTTATTGGGTCAAAGTTCACGGGTTTACACGCGTGTATGAAGTTGACATCACTGTATATGTGAACAAAGACGTGGGCCCTAATATGTACGTCCAGCAGCATAGACATATATACATAGACTTTTCTAATGCTGAGTGTTTACAGCTACTAATGTGTGTAACACTGTTACTGTGATGATAAATATTGAAATATTTATATTTAACATTTAATCTGTGTCTATAATAACCAGATCCTGAAATTTAGATGTGACATGAGGGTTTCTGAATAAAGAGCACTAACGTGTACATTACACGTGAACATATATACATACATATAGTACACACACACACACACATATTACATTACATTGCATTTAGCAGACGCTTTTATCCAAAGCGACTTACAGAGGAGGACCTAAGCTGAGAAAGGTGTAAAGGAGCACAGAGTAGTTGTTAGTTTTGTTAAGCAGGGAAGCATTCTCGAAACAGAAACAGAATATATATATATATACACACACACACATATACATGTGTACTATATGTATGTATATATGTTCACGTTAGTTCATGTTAGCATTAGCATGTTAGCGGTGACACGATAGCAATTATCATTAGCCTGTTAATATTAGCATGTTACCATTAATATGTTAACGTTGATGCGCTAGCAATTAACATTAGCATGTTACCATTAACATGTTAGCGCTGATGCGGTGACGCACTAGCAATTAGCATGTTAACATTAGCATGTATTTAATTCTTAATGGCTAATGATAATTATCTTTAGCATGTTAGCATTAGCATGTTAACATTAGCATGTATTTAATTCTTAGTGGTTAATGCTAATTAGCATTAGCATGTTATCATTAGCCTTTTAGCAATTAGCATGTATTTAATTCCTAGTGGTTAATGTTAATTAGCATTAATTTTAGCATTGCTAACCCGCTAGCTGCTCTGCTATCTCTGTGTGTCATTTTAGACAGATAAGTTCCAATTAAGTACCAAAACTGCTAAGATGACCGCCGCTGATGCACTAGCAATTAAGGGAAGCATGTTACCATTAGCATGTTAACATTAGCATGTTAGCATTAGTATGTTAACATTAGCATGTATTTAATTCTTAGTGGCTAATGATAATTAGCATGTTAGCATTAACATGTTAACAATTAGCATTTATTTAATTCCTAGTGGCTAATGTTAATTAGCATTCATTTTAGAATTGGTCGCTAATGTTAGCAAATAGCATTTCTTTGCTCTGCTATCTCTGTGTGTCATTTTAGACAGACAAGTTCCAATTAAGTGCCAAAACCGCTAAGATGGCCGCCGCTCGGCTCCCCTCCCCCCTCTCCTCCTTCAGGCAGGCTTGAGGTTGCCAAGCAACCAGGACCTAATCAGCTCTTTCAGGCACACTCAATAATAAAATTGTAAACAATGGCTATGATATGTTCATTTTGTGTGATTTTTTTTTTTAAAGGTGTGCTTCCGATTTTCTAGCAAACTCCTGAAACAAGTTGAGTCACGCTTGAAACAGGTTAGTGTCACCCTGCCAGCACGCCCCAAGTACAGTTGTGTTCATTAATAAATTATCAGCTATATGTTCATGCAGCATTTTAATTTAACGCATAGACCAATTGACTCTGTAAAATGATAGTGTAGTGAAAGTTTCAGTGTTATGTCTAATGTATTCAGTGCTGATCTTAGGAATAGTGCCAGTGTGTGATCGTATCTGGTGGAGGAGAAGCTCAGGGTCACTGAAGATGATGTTTGATAACAGAGAGAGGCAGCTGAACACTTGTAAGTACAAGCTGTGGCAAAGTCTTAGCAGATTCTATCATATGGCAGCAAAGCTTCTTAGCCTACATATATTGACTAATTCACTGGATAAAAAATTGAACATTGCTGTGTGAGAGGTCGGTCCAGGCTGAATGCTAAATAGAAAAATAAAAATAAAAAAGGATCCTGAGCTGAAAGAAGAAATCGTATAATAGGAAGGAGTTAAAAGGTCATGACAACATGTTTTTTTCACCGACTTTTACAATCCTGCTCTGAGATCTGTTCCTGTGTTGATCTGGCTGTAGAGACACAGTCCGCTGTCTCCATAACTCCATAATCTGTGTCTGACCCTCCAAAACTTTAGGCTTCATTGCCCCCAGACCATCCTAATACTTCAAAGGTTGTAGTGATTTGTGATGATGGTTTCTCCAGTTTATTTGTTCAATTTGTTGAAGTCTAAATTAAAAAAAATCTGATGAGTCATTTCATCATGTTCACCTCTAGTCAAATGGAGCAAGGTGCAAACTGAGCTCATGATGAACTGAACATTTCAAATGTTGATATATCGGCCCACAAGGCCTTACTCTAATCTTAAGTAGTCCACGTCAGTGATTCATAGCCAAGATGAGTTTTTCTCTATTTTAGCAACAACTTTATTACTGCTGGTCGAGCTGTCAAACCTGCAGCTCGAAGGTGAATCAGACACTTCCTTACTTCGCAAGTGTTAAGCTGTTGTTTCAAAGAAACCTGTCTTCTGCTTCCTGTTATGTTTTTCAGCCTGCAGACCTCTTCCGTCAGTTTCTTCCACTTTCTGTCTTTTTGATGGTGTAAGAGACGAGGGCTTTGAGACTCTGGACCCTCACTTCAGACAAAGTTTGGAAAAAGGCGCCCCCTCCACTCTGACTTAGTTTACTTGCTATTTTTTGCTAAATTCTAGATGTCTATGGTGGATGCTATTTGATCCCATATCGACACTCCTAAGATTTCATTAGTTTCTGACTCTGGAAAAAACGGTAAGATTTCCCACAAAACTACAGTTATCTGAACTCTAGTTTAGTCTCTGTGATCTCCTTTTGACAACTAACGTCATATTTTTTGCTTCCATTCACTGAGACTCCCTTAAACAGTCCGTAGCCCCCCTGGGGAGGTCCGCTAAAATAAAGACGTACACTTAATGGTCTGTCTGGCTTCCTTTGTTAACAGCCTTTTTCTTGTCGTTGTATGGCACATATTGTTTTCTTGCAGTGTGATATTGTCCAAAGCTCCAAACTGTTTGTTACAACACTGCTTTTATACAGACGGGGTTTGTCAGTACTCAAACTGGTTTAGGAATAGTTTGCACACATTTTCAAGGTTTAATTACTCCACTGCTGCAGAACTACAGTTTGTTAACCCATATATTTGTTCCTTTATTACTTATTTTACCTTATTGACCTTACATTCGTAAGTTTACACTTTCCAACAGCTTTCTTTTAACATTGTACAAGGTGTTTTAAAACTGTAGGTGAGTTTGGTACATGTAATCGATTCTCCAAACATACAACTCTGGAATAGTGGACTGAATGTCATATAAAAAATTTGTTCAGGGTGTTTACAAAGTTATACATATTTTTTAGCTCTGTTGGGAGAATCTGTTTGGAGGCATTTATCCAAAACAATTATTGTGAACATCCACGCGGATTTAGTATTAAGAAAGCTTTTTGGTTAACTCAACATCACTGAGGGTAAAGTATCTCACAGAACAGTGGATCAGTGTACATAAATTAAAATGTACATTTATTGAAATTAACTCCAAACCTATTGGTAAAACAAGAACGATACTGCATGGTAGGGACTAGTGTGTAGGATTTTCGAGGCAACCTGTAAATAGGTCCCCTCAAGTCACACACTGAAGTGTCCAGTGGTCGTTTCTTGAGCGTCTATAGTTGTCTGAGAGCTTCACAAAACATGCTGCCACAGAGGAAGACGTAGTGACAGCTTCACTGCAAGCGATCCCTCTGGACGTGTCATCTCTGCGGTTGTGATGCCTCCTGGTTTTTTTGTTCCTGTAATCTGAATGAAGCAAAATCTAAAATTTGTGTGTTGTGAATCGCTCTGAGTCTGGCCGCCTCCCTGAGACCAGTTGCTTTGGGAAACCCGACCGGATGACCCAACAACAACACAGGTCCCAGGGTCACGGAAAACTCAAACCTCTCCACCACGTAGAGGTAGCATTCTTGGAGAGGAAAGTTTATTGTTTGTTCAATGTTTGACATACTTACATTACATTTTACTACATTACATTACATCACATTACATTTTACTACATTGCATTACATTTTACTACATTACATTACATTACATTTTACTACATTACATTACATCACATTACATTTTACTACATTACATTACATTACATTTTACTACTACATTGTTACATTTTCCTACATTACATAATATTACATTACTTTACATTTTGCTACATAACATTACATTAATCAACTACATCTTTATCTTGTTCTCAATCTTCTTTTACTATATTACATTTTACTACATTACATTAAAATTACATTTTACTACATTACATTACATATTACATTTTACTACATTACATTATATTACATTACATTTTACTACTACATTACATATTACATTTTCCTGCATTACATAATATTACATTACATTTTACTACATTACAATATATTACATTTTACTACATTACATTACTCTATATTACATTTAACTACATTACATTTTACTACATTACATTATATTACATTTTACTACATTACATTACTCTATATTACATTACTCTACATTACATTAAATTATATTACATTTTACTACATTACATTACATATTACATTTTACTACATTACATTACATTATATTACATTACTCTACATTACATTACATTTTACTACTACATTACATAATATTACATTACTCTACATTTTGCTACATAACATTACATTAATCAACTACATCTTTATCTTGTTCTCCATCTTCTCGATGTCAGAGGAGGGGGAGGAATGTCGGCACCTTCGTTATCACTGAGGACATCCTATCTGTTAGGTTCGTCATGTTTGTCCTCAGTGATAACAGTGACGTCTACTTCATCGACAGGATGGTCTACATCGGCCTCAAAACAATCCATGATGATGAGGTTGTTGCCATCTGACGACTCCTCATCATCATGATTGTCATCGGTCTTCTAGCCATCCATGTCTACTGAGCTGTCCTCCTCTGTTCAGGACTCTTCTTCAGAAGACTCCTCATCATCTGACTGGATGTCTTCCACCATCCAGTCAGACGAAGAAGATTACTCCTTCCAGCGTTTCCCTGGCCTGTTTCCCTGGACTGGATTATATTACATTACATTATATTACATTTGACTACATTACATTACATTACATTACATTTTACTATATTACCTTTACTACATTACATTATATTACATTTTATACATTACATTACATATTACATTTTACTACATACTTACATATATACATTTTACTACATTACATATATTACATACATTTTAATACTACATTACATTAATTTCCTGCATTAATATTATTACATTACAGTTTACTACATTACAATATATTACATTTTACTACATTACATTACTCTATATTACATTTAACTACATTACATTTTACTTTACATTACATATATTACATTTTACTTACATTACATTACTCTATATTACATTACTCTACATTACATTTCAAATTAATATTACATTTACTACATACATTACATATTACATTTTACTACATTACATACATATATCATTACTCTACTTACATTACATGTTTACTACTACATTACATAAATATTACATTACCTACATTTTGCTAATAACATTACATTAATCAACTACTCTTTATCTTGTTCTCAATCTTCTCGATGTCAGAGGAGGGGGAGGAATGTCGCACCCTTCGTTATCACTGAGGACATCCTATTGTAGGTTCTGTCATGTTTGTCCTCAGTGATAACAGTGACGTCTACTTCATCGACCAGGATGGTTACATCGGCCTCAAAAACAATCCATGATGATGAGGTTGTTTGCCATCTTAACTTCTTCCTCAGGTGACGTGCAGTCACAAGAAGCAGAAGTTTCAATCTGACGACTCCTCACTCATCATGATTGTCATTGGTCTCGTAGCCATCCATGTCGACTGAGCTGTCCTCCTCCGTTCAGGACTCTTCTTCAGAAGACTCCTCATATCTGGCTGGGTATCTTCCACCATCCAGTCAGACGAAGAAGATTACTCCTTCCAGCGTTTCCCTGGCCTTGGACTGGGGGTCCAGTCCTCATCACTGTCCTCCCTGCTCCTCTTACTGGAAACGCTAGTACCAGAAGAGGAGGAGGTGGGATCCTCGATGCTGCTTGAGGACTCAGGCGATGATTTCACACTCCCAACATCATCGCCTTCATCGACCTCATCAGCACCCAGAGAGACAGTGATGTGGCCATCGTCTTCATCTGAGGAACTGATGCCAAAAAAGGCTCTGTCATCATCTGAAGAGCTGAAAGCCGAGGAGCCTTCGCCTTCAGATGAAGAACAGAACACTGAGAAGGCATCGTCCTCATCTGAAGAACTGGAGAGGGAGTCTTCGCCTTCGTCTGAAGAGCCTGAAACAGGGAAGTCTTCGTCTTCGTCAGAAGAGGTGGATCCCTCGTCTTCATCCGAAGGGATGAAGTCGGGGTCACCATCCTCTCCGTCAGAAGAGGCAGAGCTCTCATCTTCATCCGAAGAGAAGATGTCGGGGTCACCATCCTCTCCGTCAGAAGAGATGGAGCCCTCGCCATCATCTGAATAGATGATGTCGGGGTCACCATCCTCTCCGTCAGAAGGAATGGAGCCCTCGTCATCAACCAATCGAATGAGCATAAGAACAAGTACCTCTTCCACGAAGGCGAGGACATCTGCAGGAAAATATTAAAAGAAAAGTTGAGTTATAGAGTTCTGTTATAAAGTTGTGAATAGTTAAAAATAGTAATCCACCCAAATAACGACTTAAATTGCATTCTGTCATAACGTTGTGTGTGAGAAATGAGGACATGACAAAACACACATGCAAATATCTCTCATGAGTAACACATGTTCACAGGTCACAGCGTCCATGCAAGACCACATCACTTATTTACGAAGGTGATGATGAAAACACATCAAACGGCTCACACACACACACACACACACACACACACACACACACACACACACCACCACAGTGGTACCAAACATGGACCGTGCACCATCAACATGCAATAACCTTATTACAAAAATATAAATTTGGTTCAACGGCAACAAGTTGTCTTGCCCAGTCTTCCTACAAGCACAAACATGATGACTGAATCGCAAGCAAGACGAAGCAGGGACAAACCAGACGACATCACACCCTGAACAAGATGTGACCGAACAGAGGCATTGCAGAAGAAATTTTAAAACCGTATGACAAAGATAAAAGGTTTACACAAAAATTTAGGCCAACCTCTGACACATGATGTAAAAAAACAGGATTTGCACTTAATGAAAAAGTGAAAAACCGTACATACTGGTTACTCCTCAAGTTAACAATACATTTTTACTAAGTTAAATTAGTTTCAGGCTGTGGGCCAAGCAAACACACAGGGACATTTTCTTTAACACAGACCAACCATGTAATACATCATTCACTTCATATCACACCACCATTGTTAACAATCACTCATATTACAGTTGTACTATAAAATATAGTTCCTCTTTTAACATAAACATGTTAAAAATGACTATTTGAGGTATTTGAGGAGCAGTGTCAGTAATTAAGTATGGGGGCAACGGGGCCAGAGTCAGGCACACTCAAAATTTCTTTAGAAATTTTTCTAGTTAATTAAATCAATCATCTAATCTCACAAATAAATCTCATTTCACACTATTGTTTACAGTATATTTTAGTTTTGTCCCTAAAAATGATTCATTACGTGAGGAACTTTAAACGACAACAGCTCTGTGTACGTTTAAACCAGGTGAGCTCTGATTACGCATGCGCGTTCAGGCGTTACCTGCTAAAAGTTCAATCGTCTCCATGGTGATAAAAAAGTATATTCGATGCGTTTTATGAAAAACGGCCCAGTCGCTATCTTGACTATAAAAATATTTTTCACTCAAAATCGACAAAATTAATACAAATACAAATATATATATATATCAAAATAAAAACGTCAGTACATCGCTGCACTATTGTTAAGATGTTTCCCGAAGTTTTAAAGCGCTAAAACCAACCAACAACACGTTTACACCGAGTATGACCCAAACTGTATCTCAAACATTTTCCAACTCGTCTACTTTTAAATTACACAGGTTCTGCTCACATATTAGAATAAGAATAAGAATACATTGATTTAAGTGTCTTACCCAGAGGCAGGTCCAGCTCAGGCAGGGCCGGCAGAGGCAGGTCCAGCGCAGGCAGGTCTCCAAGGGAGGGAGGGGCGGGCGGTCCGGAAGGAGGCATCTTTCCCGCAAGTGTTTTCTCTTCCTTCGGCCTTTTTCTACTTCTCCTCCTCCTTTTTCTTCTGCTCCTTCTCCTTCTTCTACTGCCAACTGTAAATAAAGCTGAAAAAAACCTTCTCCTTCTTCTCCTCCTCCTTTTTCTCCTCCTTCTTCTCCTTCTCCCTTTTCTCCTCCTTGTCCTCCTCCTTTTTCTCTTCCTTCTCCTCCTCCTTTTCCTCCTCCTTCTCCTTCTTCTCCTTCTCCTCCTCTCGGTTGTCCGGTACAGGTTTTCCAAGCGGTCAGTCTTTGCAGCAGGTCGACTCCAGGTCAAGTTCACGTGCAAAGTGAGAACGTGCGAAAGGTCAGCAGGCCTTATATATGACCTCGTCTGCGCGTGACCGTTCTATTTCCATGGCTACTACTGACGCACGCGCATATACGTGTGCGTGTGTGCGCGTTAAAGATGCGCTAAATGATGACTTTTCTTATTTTTATTGTTTCCACACCTTCCACTATATGTTTCTATCACTGAATAATAAGATCATAGCCAAGGCAATAACTTCAGCACATACATATCTTGAAAATTAAACATGTACAGTCAGTAAATCTTATTCTATTGATGTTTGTGCAGGCAGCTATTTTTCTGTTTTCTGATGTTTTTGTTTGGCCTCATCATCTCTTTTATGGTGTTAATTTTTAAGATGTCACTTCTGATTTTACCCTCAGTTATTAATATTTTTAAAATAAACATCTCACCACCTCATTTTACTTTTTTACTTCTTTTTTTGTTACATTTTTTAATTTATTCAATAATGGCTTTAGATGAGTTTGAACACATCGGCACAGGTTTGTGTATTATTATAATGTATTATTATGTTTGTGTATTATTATTATTATCATCGTGTATTATTATTCACGTATGAGAGGAATGCAGCATTGCTTGAGGTAATTGTTATTAATAACCATCCCAGGATGAAACGTCCTATAGCACCATACTGTTCTCATCTTCTCTGGTACATATTTGTCCCAGACAGTCTTCTCAGTAACTCTGAAAGATGCAGAGAAAGATTAGTAGGCATCCCTCCACAGTCCTGCCCTGCTGTATGCAATTGATTTCTCTATTCCTGTATTGCTGTAAGTATAGCGTGCAGTCTGGGCACTCACAGTAATAAGACCACACAGACCCTCAGACAACACTCACCAGCAATGCATCCATTATTCTGTTCCTTTACAGTGAGGACCTCTGCTGATGCTCCTCCACTGTCTATTTATCAACAGTAATCCTGCTTATATTAACGACAATATACAGTATACACATACATACATATACATACATACATACATACATACATACATACATACATACATACACACACACACACATACACACACACACACACACACACGCACACACACACACACACACACACACACACACATGTGGTTATTACATGTTAGGATCTGGTTATTATAGGCACATATTAAATGTTAAATATAAATATTTCAATATTTATCATCACAGTAACAGTGTTACACACATTAGTAGCTGTAAACACTCAGCATTAGAAAAATACATATGTTGGTTTGGTGCTTACATACGGAGTAAACATTTATAATCATCACTTTAAAAGTTACATACGTTGTTTTTGGTGCCTGTTTGTTTCCCAGATATATTAGTGTGTGTGTGAATAGGTGTATAAGAGGCATTAACTTAAAGCACTTTGTAGAAAGGCGCTTTATGAAGTTCAGTCCATTTCCTTTTATTAGTTTACGGGCAGATCTGCCACATCCAATATGGCGGACCCGTTGACGTATCGCGACCAACGACCAACCCGCTCAATGCGGCGTTTATGTATATATGTCTATGTATATATGTCTATGTATATATGTCTATGTATATATGTCTATGTCCAGCAGAGGGTGCTGTAGTTATGCTACCTTTTATGCTGTCGGACGTTAACGTTTTAATACTTGTAATCGCCCTAAATACTTATGAATGCTTCTACATTTGGTCGTCAACAGCATTAGAAGACATTACTGCGGGTGGTATAAAATGAAAAATGTATTACATTATATATTGCAAGCATAATACACAGTTTCCTATTAATTTCAGCTACATTACGTGTAAATAAAAGCTGCGCTACTGGATTTCTGAGAGAAAACGCACGTCAAAACGTTACTGTGTTCACATCACTCTGTCATGTAGATAACTACACTATATATATATATATATATATATGTAAAATAAAAGCAGAAACAGCGTGAAAACGTGTCCTTTATGAGTTAGAAGTCCGAATGTTCGAGGAGCACCTGAAAGCAGCACGAGGTGTTGTCAGTGTGGAAGCGTCAAGATGGTGGTACGTGTCGCTGCAGCATGTTTCTGTGAGCCACTGTAGCTCCGTTTGGGTGAATTTTAACCTCTCATTTCGTTGTGTGCATTGTTAGAAATTTGGCCTCCAGTTTAAAGCCACCCTGGAGAATGTCACCAACGTGAGGCCGTTGGGTGACGACTTCCGCTGGTTTCTGAAGGTAGGATGACTGTCAAGCTAACCTGCTAACTCATCTCTTTACGCATTAGTTCATCACCTCATTTTACTCCCTGTGCTCGGTAATATTCCTCATTTTTATCACGGTCTTATCAGAGGAAATGTTCTGCTATTAAACCCAGACTTGACAACTAAATAAGGGAACTTTTAACATGTGCATTATGTTTTGTATCTTTCCCCCCCTTAATGTAGTTGAAGTGTGGAAACTGTGGAGAAGTCCCAGATAAATGGCAGTATGTGACCTTAGTGGTAAGCACATAAATAATCCTGCTTTTTTTTTTTGTCATTCATTGTCACACACAGTATCCAGCCTGTTTTGAATGTTTCCACAGGAGAGTGTGCCTCTGAAAGGAGGCAGGGGCAGCGCCAGCATGGTGCAGAAATGTAAACTCTGTGCCAGGGAAAACTCAATTGGTACGAGCTCACTTGTTATTTGAATTTGTCTTAGTTTTCTGAGGTAAAAAACTGTGGAAGGATAACACGTCAACTGTTTTCTTACAGATATCCTGAGAGACACAATCATACCTTATAACGTAAGCAAACGTCCTTTCATGCAGCTGGAAATGTGTGGGGAGTCACTGTGCTGCTCATATAGACTAACCCTGATTATTTGATTGTCTTAAGCAGCAGCAGAATGATGGAAGCCAAATTAAATTAAAGGATAGGTTCACAATTTTTCAAGTCAACACTGAAACATGTTTTGTTTAATTCTAATCGTTCGTAATGTTCGTACTAACCATTAAGAAATCCCTTCCTAATAGTAATTAGGAATAGTAGTAATAGATAGTAATAGATTTCTGGAAACATTGTTGCCTTGCATCTGTCCTCTAAGTACCTCCAAAAGATTTTTGAAATCATTTTTAACATATGCAGCGAATCTGTCACCCACCAGCAGTTTTACAGTTTTTTTTGCGAGCTGCTTCTTCTTCTTCTTCTTCTTCTTCCAGTCTGTGTGTCTCTATCTATTTAATGTGGCTGTGGGTTTGTTTGGTTGTAGGCCGAGGACAGTGAACGCTTCAAGACGATGGTGCAGTTTGAGTGTCGAGGTCTGGAGCCCATTGACTTCCAACCACAAGTAAGAATCAATGAAAATACATATGAGTTTTTTTTTACGAGTCGTGAATTCTTTTAACACAGGTGTCACTAATAACGTGAATGATGGCTCTGTTCCATTCAAGTGTGACAGTGAGCCAGCATTCACATGATGACTCTGACACAAAAACAGCTGAATGGGACTCAGCGGCTATTCATTTTTTTAATTTACACCTGAGCATCTCCTGCTTTGACATCCAGTTATACAGTGTTTTGAACTTGCTTAACATAAATGCTGCCTTCCATGTAGGTGTGCCCATTAATTGGCTCTGGTATTAAGCGTGCTGACTCACATTGATTAATATTTATAAGATGCACCTGTACTCCCCTGCTGAGTCAGTATATTTGTTGTGGAAGTGTAATGCTGTGTTACTGTTTTTAACCCACTGCAGGCTGGCTTCGCTGCACAAGGAGCAGAGTCTGGAACACAGTTTCCTGAAATCAACCTACAAGAGAAGGTCAGTTTAGAAGGATAATTATAACTTGTCCCAGAACATCAGTTTTTGTTCAGATGTTGTTTATTGCACATGTGTTTAACTTTTGAGAGAATACTTGACTTGAAATTGAATTTCATGACCACACATTCATACGCATATGACAAAACAAAGACCAGAAAAACAAAAGAAAGGAAGGGGTGGTATCGAAAAGAGACACTGGCTTAGGTACCCGACAAAAAAAGGTCATGTGCCAGCACTGGTCACCTGAAAATAGCCCAGATAATGCACAGCAGACAGTTTAACTTTTATTACCAACTTGGATTTTCATAAAGAAACCTGATTGTAGAAGAATATCAATCAAACAAACAAAACAGTTTATCCTTGCTGAAACAGAAACAGGAAAACGTATATGAACAAACCTCCACCGCACTGTGAATCTAAATGGATTACAGCATGTTCAACAATAACTTAAGTCCATTAACCGTCATGTCCACAATCCAGTGTTTGCAGGGGATTCATTAAACCAGTTTTCTAAACTTAAACAGATGTGTCCTCACTTTTTAAAGTGGAATGTTGTCATCTTCTCAGAGAAAAGTGCTAGTCCAGTTAGCTGTTGTGTCATTTAACAAGTGATTCTAACTACCCAGAGAACACACTGTGAGACATACTGGAACATTCACAACTAAGATAGAATTGAGTAAAAGATATAACCATACAAAAACTGGGCCACAGTTGATGCATTAGTGTACCTGTACCACTGCAGGCATGTCAACATAAATCTGAAACACACTGATGCGTACTCTTTATTCCGTTGTAGAGTAAAAGATGTCTTAAATTTTTGTTTCATAACTTTGTACCTCACACAATTAAGTTAAGTTTGCTTCTGTTTTCCTAAATGACTTTCAGTGTTTACAGCATGTGACCGCCTCTTTAATCCATGCGAACTGACAAACCCTTATTTTGTACTTGTATTTTTTCAGGACTGGACAGACTACGATGAGAAAGTCAGCGAGTCGGTGGGAATATATGAAGTCACGCACCAGTTCAAAAAGTGCTGATGTCATCATGTGATGAGCCTCAGAGACGGGCGAATGAACACTATAGCTGAACAGGCCTCTCTCCTGGCATCAAAGGATGCTTCAGATGCTGAGGTGGCGTGGTTTGGTTGATGATGAACATTATTGGGTGTAGATGAACAACAGCAGTATAACATGTGCGACAACTGTGGGTTTTCCACTTTTTGCCACAGCAAAATACAAAAAAATAAAAGATGAAAGATTAAGTTTTATTTGACTGCCTGGCTGTTTTTCATTTTTAATCCATCTGATTAGATTTAAATTTAGACTTTTTGTGAAATTTTTTATCAGCTGATGTGAGACTGAAAGTAAGACTTGAGAATGAATTGTCTGTTAACGGTTTTATTCTTTGCAAAGGTCACACAGTCATACACAGTACATGCACAGGCTGTAGGATGAGAGACAAAAAGTTACACAGGAGCAGAGTATTTATCAGAAACTATGATCTTCTTCCCACAGTCGAGCTCTACAGGAGTCAGAACTGTTCTAACTGGAAGGTCAATAATAGTTACAATAGTTGTCTGGTGGCTTCACTAAGGATAAGGAGATATCACAAAGTAGAAGGAGTAAAGTTACAAGTGTTTTACAAAGAAATATCCAGGCGGGTACAATGACAGTAACAGTCATACAGTGGGATTGCATGTGTTGCAGATAAGATAAAACAGATTTGTGATGATCCCACACTCAAAGCAGCTCATATACGGAAGATTGAAATCATTCATAAGTAAGAAACATACAGACGAAAATCATGGAGTTTTGCTGATGTTAAAGAGTCTGACAGCTGTTGGAATGAAGGAACTGCAGTCTCACACACATGTATCGCATGTATCACACAGTAGACTTTCTCTTCTATGTGGAAAAAAAAACTACAAACCCTTTATCTAGACTACAATAGGAGGTCATTTTCAAATGAGCACCAATGGAAAGTGTATTAATAGCAATTGTTGAATGTTGAATTAAATACGAGTTTCTCCATCAGTCTCTGTATGTAGTGCAGTAATGTGTTAAATCAAAAAAAAAAAAAAAAAAAAAAAAAAAGGGAGAAAAAAAAAAAAAAAAAAAAGAATAAGGGAGCAGTGATTTCTCACTGCGCATGCTCACATTAGCAGAAAGGTTGTAGTTTTCCCACAGAGTGACGCATCAGCTCTGACATACACGATCTTTGCTGTACGGTGCATTAGCCGGACCCTGTCGGTGCTGCTGTCTGTGCTGCTGTCTGCTGCTCACAGACTGTCTGTCTCTATCTGGACCAGCTGCTGAGGAGAACCGACCATGGCTCCCAGAATGAACAGGGTGTTTGTCATCGGGGTGGGCATGACAAAGGTAAACTTTTACATTTGTTTAGTCTCAGAAGACCTGCTGTAGGGTTTAGCATAGTTGGCTAACTGTGTTTAAAAATGTCTTTTCTACTTGAATGTCACAGTTAGATAACATATTGCTCACACAGCTGACACAGTAAACATCAAGTGACTAACTAAGTGAACTCTTTTTTTTAAAGTTGTGGGTTTTCGTCAGTCAGGTTTGAGTTAAATGCTCGGCTGTATCTTCTCATGTCCACACTTTGAGTCCATAGTTCATGGCTAACAGAGCTGCGATCTGTGTTAAGGGTCATCACTGCAGCAGGCTGCTAACACTCTGCCCTGTTAGTGCTCCTCGAGTGTGTCAGAGCAAGTCTCATGTTTTCACAAGGTGCAAGATGGAGAGCAGTTTAGTGGAGATTCATGACAAGGCGTTTACCTTCAAGTGTTGCCTTTATGAAACTATGATTGTCACTGTACAAAGCCTAAAGCCTCTGTCAAACTGAGTGAATATTTCTGTTTTTACACCTGAAAGAGGTTCACATTCACTCAGTGACAGTGCCACTGATACTACTCTTTTTTTTTTCTTCTATTTGATCATTTAAAGTGGTATCCTTCAGTTTCATATACAACATTATAAAACAAATGTGTTTTGCTGTGGAAGGTCGTGCCAAAATATCAAAATGAAACAGTGATTAAAATCTAAAATGAAAAATGCGTTTGTATTTTTACAGTTTAAAAAATATATATATATTATCAGAATCATTTTATTGGCCAGGTGTGTGAGGAATGTGACTCCGGGTTCACTTTGCTGTCCTTTGTACATACAGGATATTATCAGATATAATTAATTCAAAGTGCAGGTTGTTTAGCACACAGCACTCACATATGTAAAAATAAAAAAATAAATACTATCAAAATAGTTGCTGATTATTTTTCTACAATCCACTAATCTTTTCATGTTTTATGTGTGTTGCAAAGTAGGGTTGCAAAATTCTAGGAATTTTCAAAGTTGGAAACTTTCTTTACAAAACTGAAGGTTGTCTCTTAGTCCTAGCATAATCTTGACTAAAACAACCAGATATTATGCAAGTACACTCAATCACATGCACATAGCACACTGTTTACTGCAGGTACTGCTATTGAGGCCACGCCCCCTACATGCACAGGTGATTTATAGAACGTGGACCACACTTTTGAGTCCAGAGCACACAGAGACTATTGAAGTGACACATTTGAGCCTGTGGACTACATACTATTGTTCAATAAAATAATTAAAGCTTCATAAAGTTCTACTTACAAATAAATATGTTGAAATGTGTGTTATTTTACATGTCTGCTTATGACAAAACAAAATGTTTATATTTATGTTTGGAAATTATACAGTTTGTTTAAATTACCCCCAATTTCCAGTTAATTCCCATAAATGTTTGTTTAAATTACCCCCAATTTCCAGTTAATTCCCATAAATTTCCAAATCCAATGGAGTTTTCGATTTGGAATATTTCCAAAATTCCCCAGCCTAACGTCTCATGGAAAGTTTCCAGAAATTTAAAACTGGAAACTTTCCACCCCTTTGCAATCCTATTTGCAGGTCAAGTTCATCACAACCATCTTATAAGGACGAAGATGTGACTGTACCTGTAATTTAAGTTACCTCTGATGTAATGGTTAGGGTCACAGTAAAGTTGAATGTTTACTCATGCAAAGGAAATAACCTCAGGATAAGATGTGATGGCTCATGTTGACCCTAACCCTCCGTCTGTCACTCTTCTCTATGTTGCTGCAGTTTGAAAAGCCCGGAGCCAGAGGCAACTATGATTACCCTGATATGGCCAAGGAAGCAGGTGCTTATCCTCACAGAATACGGATGTTGTCACTCAAAAGATACCGTATCTGAATATCTTGTAGTATAACATATAACAGAGTGTTTTATTACTGTGTCTTTATCCCATTTTAGGTCAAAATGCTCTAGCAGATGCAGGAGTCCCATATTCTGCCATTGAACAAGCCTGTGTAGGATACGTCTATGGTAAGACCTTGTTGTCACTTTAATGTTTTCCACTGAAATAATGAATAGTACCAACTTTTACATTCTCATGTACACACAGTATGTTCTCAGGACACTCTTGTAACCATCTACTTACTATACTCTAAAGATTTCTCAATGTATGTGTGTGTCTTTCATATTGTAATCACCTGAGTAAAAAAAGTAAAATAAATATCTACAAATTCCCTCAGGGGACTCCACATGTGGGCAGAGGGCCATTTACCACAGCCTGGGCCTGACCGGGATCCCCATCATCAACGTCAACAACAACTGCTCCACAGGCTCCACGGCTCTCTTTATGGCACGGCAGTTGGTTCTGGGAGGTGAGTGAAGCAAAACAAAATCTGTATTCTTTTAAAAGGAGCCTGTAATAAGCTTTAATTTCTCTGTAATACAAGCTTCGTATCACTGTGTCCATAGAAAACCTTTAATAACTGAAAGAGTAAAATCTTTGAGGACTTCTCATCTCCTATCATAGGTGTTGCTAACTGTGTCCTTGCCCTCGGGTTTGAGAAGATGGAGAGGGGCTCTCTGTCCTCAAAGGTATAAAACTAAGTTGTTGTACTGCATGTAGATGCAGTGGGCAAAATAACATTTCACAATATGCTGTCACGTACATCTGCTGTAGTTTTCGCTAGCAGCTCTTAGTGAAAGGAGAAAATATCAGCTTGTGTCAAAGCTCTGTAAACAACACTCAGTGCAGATGTGGTAGCAAATTTCTCTACTCAAGTTATCTTTTTACGAGGTGAAAAACGGTATAATGTTATTTAAAAAAGTACGTGTTTCTAGTATGAGGACAGGACCAATCCCATGGACAAGCACATGGAGGTGATGATCAACCGCTATGGGATAGTGGCAGCTCCAGCAGCACCACAGATGTTTGGCAACGCTGGCAGGGAGCACATGGAGAAATATGGTAAATGCTCTCCACGTGTGTTGAATACAAGATCTGAGGTTTTTAAGTAATGTCTTGCATTCAGGTCAAGCTTTTTGCCATATCATATTCATATACAGTAAATGCTTGTGTCAATGTTTGAATGTCTTCCAGGCACAAAACCTGAACACTTTGCCAAAATTGCCTGGAAAAACCACAAGCATTCCACCAACAACCCGTAAGACCCGGTTAACTTGAAAGAGCTTATTGCCTCAAAATATCTTTCATTTCTTTTCAAGTTTGTGTGTGGATGTGTGTGTCTCAAGGTATTCCCAGTTCCGGGATGAGTACAGTTTAGAGCAGGTGGTTGAATCCAGGAAGGTGTTTGACTTCCTCACTCTGCTGCAGTGTTGGTAAGAGCCTCACTGGTTTACAGTTATCTTTTGAAAATAGACTGAGACTATGTCACGACTGAGGCTCGCCATACTGTCTGTTTGTCCTTGCTCTTCCTTTGTCATCAGCCCCACTTCAGATGGTGCTGGAGCAGCTGTTTTGGCCAGCGAGGCCTTCGTCAGAAAACACCATCTGGAGAACCAGGCAGTGGAGATTGTGGCACAAGAGATGGTGACAGACTTTGCCTCCACGTTTGAAGAAAACAGCTGCATTAAGATGGTAAGAAACTCGAGGCTCAAGGTTAGGCTGATCAGACGCACAACAGTAAATTAATGTAAACACACAAAGCCACTAAGACTAACCCCGGCGTTGACAGCGTTCATACATGACATCCTGTGACTGTGGGAGAGCTGGACAGGCATCACAGGTCATCAACCGTCATTTCATGTCTACCAGGATCTCCTGGTGGAAATGCAACAAAGGCGTGCGCAGTGTGGGGATATAAAGAAAAACTCCATGCAGCATGTGACATAACTAAATGTGACATAACTAAATGTCACTCGTTTTTATCAGCAAGGAAATAAAATGTGTTTAAGTGCATCAGTTTACAATTTACAGAATTTTTCACATGGGATGAACCACGCCTCTTTTGCATTATAAAAAAATAAATCTAAGAGGGTAGTTATTCCCAGTGGATCAACTTCTACATATATTACATATATATTATCATATTACTTAGATGCTTGCCATTATTTTTGTAAACCAGTGAGGAGAAAATCATCTTTAGGCAATTAGACGCTGTCCAGTTGATGCACAACCAGGGTTAAAAGCTTTAGTTCTACCCCTCCGGGCAGTCTCAAGTGTTGACGATGTATTGGGAAGTGTAAAATTAATTAATTAATTTTATAATAAATATATTTTCTTAAATTAATTTCTAAACATTCTTCTTCTTGTTCTGTTTAGGTGGGATATGATATGTCTCGGCTGGCTGCTAAAAAGTGTTATGAAGCTGCAGGTCTTAAGCCAACTGACGTGGATGTGGTCGAGCTGCACGACTGCTTCTCAGCCAATGAGCTCATCACGTATGAGGCTCTGGGGCTGTGTCCAGAGGGTGAGACCACAGCTGTTCCAGCTATTTTGAAAACTTTTCCAACATCCTTCCACCTGAATTTGAATTTCTACTTTTAGGAGAGTACATAGACATGAAAATGGTCCAGGGTTAGGAATGTAGCTAGTGAAATTAGTTTGTTGACTCTCGTCCATATAGGTTATTTAATATTAAGTATCTTCTGATAATCTGCAAAGAGCCAGAGGTGCTGAGCTGAGTGGGCGGTGTATGACAATATTGTGTCTGTCTCACTGCTGAACCAGAAAGAAATCACTTTGAATATGATGCCTCTTTGTTACTGGGTTATGAGGCTCTGAGGCTAAATCTAGAACATATGATTCTCTCAAGATCCATTCTTACACGATCCTGAGTGCAAGCTGAACTATATGGACGGGACAGGAATATTGCACATGCAGGAACTAAGAATATTTATATTACAGTGTTCAGCTTTATTGTCATACCAAATAGAGAGAAGGGGCCAACAACAATTTAGAAAGTGCTGCTGTTGCAAGAAGAATATTTTGTCTCAGTTAACATTCATGTGCTCATAATAGTATCATTTGTGTCTGGTGCCTCCTTCCCTGACGTCTGGAGATATATTACGGCATACATCAGACTACCAACGGTGTTTGTAGTATTATATCACTTTTTATTATGTATAATGTACCACTATGTATAAACAAAGGTGTGTTTGTTGATAACCCTTTTGTGCTTAGTTACTACCATACACCTACCAATTATATAATAAATTTCACTCTGTACTCTGTTTCTCAAACTCAAACAGGTAAAGCAGGCGAGCTGATTGACAGAGGAGACAACACGTACGGTGGCAAGTTTGTGATCAACCCCAGCGGTGGTCTCATCTCTAAAGGACATCCTCTGGGAGCCACAGGTACACCGAGCCTCTGACTCTTGATTAAAAACCACTTATTTATATACTATACTTTAATAATAATGTGTTCAAGAGGTAAACATTTTTGTCTCGTTGCACATTGCGGCATGTCACCCCCCCCTTTCTCTCCCCAAAATATTTTTAAAAGCATTTCCAGCTAGTGTTTGTTTTAGCTGGTTTGCAGCAGCAGATTCATATGAACAACTTTTTGTATTCATTGCCAAACAGTTTCCACAGTGGCCACCAGGTGGCATGTGTCTCATAGTAATGATTGTATTATAACTGGGTGAGAAGAGTGAGTGATCCTCTGCCTCCATGTGAGCAGGGTGGCCTTTGGCAAACCTCCCCTGTAATCTCTGCACATATGAAACTGTTGAGACTTAGCAAACAGTGTAGTCAACTCAATCAGCCTTCATCTTCTTCCTGGCAGATCTAATATTTTATATACATATATCACTCTTCATATTCATAGTCACTGCTGCTTAGCTTCATACACACACACTGACGGGGATAATAAGGTTAAACAGCCGAGTATTCTTCTTTTTTCTATCATTTGATTCAGAATATTAGATTTTCCACTGTCAGATGATAAATCAAATAAGAAGAAAAATCCCTCTCTCTGCCGTCTGTTCTTCATACTTCAGTCTCATTTATCGCTCCTACTGCCTCATTATTTTTGCAACAACTTTCCCCATTTATGTTATCAACATTCCCTCTGTCTCTTGGGTCACTCTCCCGGTACGTGAGTGCCCCAGTCAGCTAATCTCTGTCTGATCCATGGTGTTGCTCCTAATCGTGGTTGTAAAGCTCTGACCTCTTCCCGCTGGAACACTGAGCAGAGATACCGAAGCCTAATTGACTGACCTGTGGACCCCACTCGTAGGTCGAAGTGAGTCACTTCAGGTGTGATCCCACTCATTTTTATGTTGCATCCAGTTTCTGAAGTCATACACTTCAGAAAGGAAAAGGATGTCAAGGCTTGTGGCCATCATTGGATTATGAGAAATGTATGTTACAGTCCATGCTCCTTTTGTGTATAAATTGTAGTCTTATGCAGAGGATGTTTATTTTGATAAATAGCCTGGTGGATCCTACAATATATTTGGCATTTACACTCACACAAACAAGTCCGCATGGAGAAGATTAGGAGAGTGCTACAGAACATGAACGACCCAACATGAAGAGGTCTTTGCCCTTAAGTCCTTTAGCTTATTGGGATAATGGAGAAAACCAAAAGCTCATTAAGCAGATGGGATGAAATACTTAGCCATAACGCTAGAGCAGGAGTTGTCCCTGGCAAGATTAGGGAGTGAGTTGTCAGATTAGGAGTCAATTTGTCACCCCTCTCTCAGTGAGGATATTTAGTTTAACGCTTACAGAATGCTTTGGTGTCTTCACCTGGAGTCTGAGACATGTGATGAGATTTTAGCAATACTCTAGACTGCAGCTCGATATGTATGAGTCTGAACTACATTCTCCCTTATGGAAGTATTTTTGTGCCATCGGAGTTTGAATATGAATTTCTAATACTGAATTTTTTCTGCATCAAAATCAGACTCAGAAATTTTAACACTTTTTTGCCTCTGATTTGTTAAAATAAATTCTGTGTAAATCAATGTCTCAAAATATTTAGTTTTTCAAAATTCGACATGTAAAAAAATTCAACATCTCAAAAAATTCAACGTTTAAAAATTTGGTGTAAAAGAACCAGGCTTAACATCCGGGTAACCAGGGAGAAGCAATCGATCCCTGTCTCAGTCTATCCAACGCCCAGCCAATCAAGTTACACTCCATTGGTCATGTGACACCGACAATAGTAAATATGCTTATTCACTTTCTTGCAGAGAGTTAGATTGATACCTCGCTGATTATCTGTATGGTAAATTTCTGGAGAAAAGCAGTGATAATAAGTATAAGTATCTTTCCATCGCTCTAAAAGTCCCATTTCTTAACTTTAGCCATATAAAATATATATGTAGACGTTCAGGAAGAGCTCGGGATACTCACAGTGAAGCCGGTACAAAGATAGAAACTACGGTTTGGCCAAAACGGCTTCTTGTTCGACGTGTACTTTCAGGCATTTTTCTCTCTCTCTCAGCGGTGTCACATGTGACAGGAACTGCTGCGGTTTCTTGCTCTGCTCTGATTGGTGGGCTCCACCTGGCCTACAGACAGACAGATAGACACACACACGACAAAAGTCTTTCAGAATAAGAGTCCCTTCAAAATAAAAGACTTACCAGTGGATGAACCTCCACAGGAAAAAAGAGACGTTAATGATAAAATAAATAACAGGGAAAAACTCAGAGAATATATATATATATGTTTATTGTTTTCAAAATTTAAGAAACACAGGACGCATAGGGAAAACAAAATAAAACAAGACCCTCCCCTCACCCCAAAACGCACAAATAGAACATGAACAGAATCAGCTCATTTAGTATGTACATAATAAAAGGTCACAGGTATTCCACATTGACACACTAGTCTTTTCTTTGGAGCATTTGCAGAACAGGGTCCCACATTTTTTTGAACATTTCTTCTTTGTCTTCATTACAAAGTCTCAATCTCTCCAGGTGAAGCATGTTCGCCATTTCTCTTAGCCACATATCGTATGTGGGTGCAATGTCCGCCTTCCAGGTCCGGAGGATTAACTTCTTTGCAATCACTGTTCCAAACAGAATAGCCTTTTTCTGATATTTATCAGCGAAAGACAAGGGGGTGGTTGCCCCGAGAATGGCTACGAGCGGATCAGGCTCCCAACATTTCCCATAAGCCATAGAGAAGCAATGAAAAATATTTTTCCGGTGTGTACAATTTACTACATAACCAAAAGGAGTGTACTAAATTACCAGTCGCAGACTTGCATCTGTTGCAAATGGGTGAGACATCAGGAAAAAAACTGTGCAGTTTTTCTTTGGAATAATAGAGTCTATGTAATGTCTTAAACTGCATGAGGCAATGCCTGACATTTACAGAACAGTCATGTATACTTTTCATACATTCATCCCATACTTTTTCTTCCAATTCTACATTCAGCTCATCCCTCCACGCCTGCCTAATACTTGCTGTTTTCGATGAAGTGTTGTTTTGCAGAATCTGGTAAAAGAATGAAACTGCCCCTTTAGCACCAGGGTCAAATTTGTTCATTGCCTCAAGGACCCCATGCTCTGCCAAGATCTCAAAGTTGGGTAGATGCGTCCTGACATAATTTCGGATTTGAAAGAATCGAAAAGGGCCGGATTTAGGAATGTCATATTTAGCCATGAGTGCGAGTATGATCCAAAAGTGCCATTAACGTATAGATCACCTATGTTGCGAATGCCTATCTGTTTCCAGAGGAGGAAAACGTTGTCAGTCAGACCCGGCAAAAAAGAATGGTTTTCACATATTGGAGTGTCTAAGTAGGTTTTTAGAGCCTCAATGTGATGTTTTATCTGTTTCCAGATTCTTATTGTGTTACCAATTACAAAACTGTTATTAAAGTATGTCTTTTTAACAGCAGTAGGACTGTTAAGAAGAGCGGGTAATGAAGTTTTTTTGCAGAGCATTCTTTCTGTATACAGCCACGCAGGGCAGGAGTCTGCCTCCGAAGAAGGGCCCTTTTTCCACCACGACAGAATGACCTGATGCGCAGCCAAATAATATAATTTAAAATTTGGTAATGCAAACCCTCCCACATCCTTTGGTTTTGATAGGTGTTTTTTTAGAGATTCTAATAGTTTTATAACTCCATATGAAAGCATAATGATTGAGTCTAACTGTTTAAAGCATGATAATGGAATAAAACATGGAATGGATTGGAAAAGATGGAGAAAGCGGGGCAATACGATCATCTTGATTGCATTCATCTTCCCAACCATGGATATTGGGTGGTGTGTGGTCTATCTGTCTGTCTGTAGGCCAGTGGAGCCCACCAATCAGAGCAAGCAAGAAACCGCAGCAGCTCCTGTCACATGACACCGCTGAGAGAGAGAGAAAAATGCCTGAAAGTACACGTCGAACAAGAAGCCTTTTGGCCAACCGTAGTTTCTCATCTTTGTACGGCTTCATGTGAGTATCCCGAGCTCTTCCTGAAGTGTCTACATAAATTTTAATGGCTAAAGTTAAGAAATGGGACTTTTAGAGCGATGGAAAATACTTTACTAATTATCCGGCTTTTTCCCAGAAATTTACCATACAGATAATCAGCGGTATCAATCTAACTCTCTGCAAGAAAGTGAATAAGCATATTTACTATTGTCGGTGTCACATGACCAATGGAGTGTAACTTGATTGGCTGGGCGTGGATAGACTGAGACAGGGATCATTGCTCTCCCTGGTTACCCGGATGTTAAGCCTGGTTCTTTTACACCAATTTTTAGACGTTGAATTTTTGAGATGTCAATGATTTTTTTTACATGTCGAATTTTGAAAAACTAATATTTTGAGACATTGATTTACACAGAATTTATTTTAACAAATCAGAGGCAAAAAAGTTGAATTTCTGAGTCTGATTTTGATGCGAAAAAATTCAGTATTAGAAATTCATATTCAAACTCCGATGGCACAAAAATACTTCCAAAGGGAGAATGTAGTTCAGACTCATACAATCGAGCTGCAGTCTAGAATTGCTAAAATCCCATCACATGTCTCAGACTCCAGGTGAAGACACCAAAGCATCTGTAAGCGTTAAACTAAATATCCTCACTGAAGAGAGGGGTGACAAATTGACTCCTAACGACAACTCACTCCCTAATCTGCACAGGGACAACTCCTGCTCTAGCGTTATGGCTAAGTATTTCATCCCCCTGCTTAATGAGCTTTTGGTTTTCTCATTATCCCAATAAGCTAAGAGACTTAAGGGCAAAGACTCTCATGTTGGGTCGTTCATGTTTCGTAGCACTCTCCTAATCTTCTCCATGCGGACTTGTTGTGTGAGTGTAAATGCCAAAATTGTAGGATCCACCAGGCTATTTATCAAAATAAACATCCCTGCATAAGACTACAATTTATACACAAAAGGAGCATGGACTGTAACATACATTTCTCATAACCAATGATGGCCACAAGCCTTGACATCCTTTTCCTTTCTGAAGTGTATGACTTCAGAAACTGGAGCAACAAAAAATGAGTGGGATACACCTGAAGTGACTCACTTCGACCTACGAGTGGGGTCCACAGGTCAGTCAATTAGGCTTCGGTACTCGGCTCAGTGTTCCAGCGGGAAGAGGTCAGAGCTTTACAACCACGATTAGGAGCAACACCATGGATCAGACAGAGATTAGCACGGGGCACTCACGTACCGGGAGAGTGACCCAAGAGACAGAGGGAATGTTGATAACATAAATGGGGAAAGTTGTTGCAAAAATAATGAGGCAGTAGGAGCGATAAATGAGACTGAAGTATGAAGAACAGACGGCAGAGAGGGATTTCTTCTTATTTGATTTATCATCTGACAGTGGAAAATCTAATATTCTGAATCAAATGATAGAAAAAGGAGAATACTCGGCTGTTTTTAACCTTATTATCCCGTCAGTGTGTGTGTATGAAGCTAAGCAGCAGTGACTATGAATATGAAGAGTGATATATGTATATAAAATATTAGATCTGCCAGAAGAAGATGAAGTGATTGAGTTGACTACACTGTTTGCTAAGTCTCAAGTTTCATATGTGCAGAGATTACAGGGGAGGTTTGCCAAAGGCCACCCTGCTCACATGGAGGCAGAGGATCACTCACTCTTCTCACCCAGTTATAATACAATCATTACATGAGACACATGCCACCTGGTGGCCACTGTGGAAACTGTTTGGCAATGAATACAAAAAGTTGTTCATATGAATCTGCTGCTGCAACCAGCTAAAACAAACACTAGCTGGAAATGCTTTTAAAAATATTTTGGGGAGAGAAGGGGGGGGGGGGGGGTGACATGCCGCAATGTGCACAAAAAATGTTTCCTCTTGAACACATTATTATTAAAGTATAGTATATAAATAAGTGGTTTTTAATCAAGAGTCAGAGGCTCGGTGTACCTGTGGCTCCCAGAGGATGTCCTTTAGAGATGAGACCACCGCTGGGGTTGATCACAAACTTGCCACCGTACTGTGTCTCCTCGTCAATCAGCTCGCCTGCTTTACCTGCAGAGTTTGAGAAACAGAGTACAGAGTGAAATTTTATATATAATTGGTAGTGTATTGTAGTAACAAGCACAAAAGGGTTTCAACAACACACCTTTGTTTATACATAGTGGTACATATACAAATAAAAAGTGATATAATACTACAAACACGTTGGTGGTCGATGTATGCCGTAATATATCTCCAGACGTCAGGGAAGGCACCAGACACAATGATACTATTATGAGCACATGAATGTTAACTGAACAAATATTCTTCTTGCAACAGCAGCACTTTAATTGTTGTTGGCCCCTTCTCTCTATTTGGTAGACAATAAGCTGAACACTGTAAATAAATATTCTTAGTTCCTGCATGTGCAATTTTCCTGTCCCGTCCATATAGTTCAGCTTGCACTCAGGACGTGTAAGAATGGATCTTGAGAGATCAATGTTCTAATATTTAGCCTCATATTCAAAGTGATTTTCTTTCTGGTTCAGCAGAGAACAGACACAATATTGTCATACACCGCCCACTCAGCTCAGCACCTCTGGCTCTTTGAGATTATCAGAAGATACTTAATATTAAATAACCTAATGGACGAGAGTCAAGAACAATTTCACTAGCTACATTCCTAACCCTGGAACATTTCATGTCTGTACTCCCGAAAAGTAGAAATTCAAATCAGGTGGAAGGATGTTGGGAAAAGTTTTTAAAATAGCTGAACAGCGTGGCTCACCCTCTGGACACAGCCCCAGAGCCTCATACGTGATGAGCTCATTCTGAGAAGCAGTCGTGCAGCTCGACCACATCCACGTCAGTTGGCTTAAGACCTGCAGCTTCATAACACTTTTAGCAGCCAGCCGAGACATATCATATCCCACCTAAACAGAACAAGAAGAAGAATGTTTAAAATTAATTTAAGAAAATATGTTATTAAAATTAATTAAGTAATTTTACACTTCCCAATACACCTCAACACTTGAGAGCGCCTGGAGGGGTAGAACTAAAGCTTTAACCCTGGTTGTGCATCAACTGGACAGGTGTCTAATGCCTAAGATACTCTCACTGTTACAAAAATGGCAAGCACTAAGTAATGTAAGATAATATGTAATATATGTAGAAGTTGATCCACGGGGAATAACTACCCCTTAGATTTATTTTTTTATAATGCAAAAGAGGCGTGGTTCATCCCGTGAAAAATCTGTAAATTGTAAACTGATGCACTTAAACACAATTTTCTTTCCTTGCTGACACATAAAACGAGTGACATTTAGTTATGTCACATGAAGGCACATGCCTCTGCATGGAGTTTTTCTTTTATATTCCCCACTGCCACCCTTGTTGCATTTCCACCAGGAGAGCTGGTAGACATGAAATGACGGTTGATGACCTGTGATCTGTCCAGCTCTCCCACAGTCACAGGATGTCATGTATGAACGCTGTCAACGCGGGTGAGTCTAGGTGGCTTTGTTGTGTTTACATTAATTTACTGTTGTGCGTCTGATCAGCCCAACCTTGAGCCCGAGTTTCTTACCATCTAATGCAGCTGTTTTTTCAAACGTGGAGGCAAAGTCTGTCACCATCTCTGTGGCCACAATCTCCACTGCCTGGTCTCCAGATGGTGTTTTCTGACGAAGGCCTCGCTGGCCAAAACAGCTGCTCCAGCACCATCTGAAGTGGGGCTGATGACCAAGGAAGAGCAAGGACAAACAGACAGTGTGGCGAGCCTCAGTCGTGACATAGACTCAGTCTATTTTCAAAAAGATAACTGTAAACCAGTGAGGCTCTTACCAACACGTGCAGCAGAGTGAGGAAGTCAAACACCTTCCTGGATTCAACCACCTGCTCTAAATGTAACTCATCCCGGAACGGGAATACCTTGAGACACACACATCCACACACAAACTTGAAAGAAATGAAAGATATTTTGAGGCAATAAGTCTTTCGAGTTAACCGGGTCTTACGGGTTTTGTTGGTGGAATGCTTGTGGGTTTTTCCAGGCAATTTTGGCAAAGTGTTCAGGTTTTTGTGCCTGGAAGACATTCAAACATTGACACAAGCATTTACTGTATATGAATAGGTATGGCAAAAAGCTTGACCTGAATGCAAGACATTACTTAAAACCTCAGATCTTGTATTCAACACACGTGGAGAGCATTACCATATTTCTCCATGTGCTCCCTGCCAGCGTGTGCCAACATCTGTGGTGCTGCTGGAGCTGCCACTATCCCATAGCGGTTGATCATCACCTCCATGTGCTTGTCCATGGGATTGGTCCTGTCCTCAGTACTAAAAAACACGTCTTTTAAATAAACATACAGCCGTTTTTCACCTCGTAAAAAGATAACTTGAGTAGAGAAATTTGCTACCACATCTGCACTGAGTGTTTTACAGAGCTTGACACAAGCTGATATTTTCTCCTTTCACTAAGAGCTGCTAGCGAAAACTAGCAGATGTACGTGACGGCATATTTGTGAAATGTTATTTTGCCACTCGGCATCTACATGCAGTACAACAACTTAGTTTTATACCTTTGAGGACAGAGACCCCTCTCCATCTCTCAAACCGAGGGCAAGGACACAGTTGCACAACAGATTGAGGAATGAGAAGTCCTCAAAGATTTTACTCTTTCAGTATTAAAGTGTTTCTATGGACACAGTGAACGAAGCTTGTATTACAGAGAATTAAAGCTTATTACAGGCTCTTTTAAAAATACAGATTTTGTTTTGCTTCACTCACCCCAGAACCAAACTGCCGTGCCATAAAGAGAGCCGTGGAGCCTGTGGAGCAGTTGTTTGTTGATTGATGATGGGGATCCCCGGTCAGGCCCAGGCGGTGGTAAATGGCCCTCTTGCCCACAGTGGAGTCCCCTGAGGAAATTTGTAGATATTATTTACTTTTTTTACTCAGGTATTACAAATGAAAGACACACACATACATTCTTGAGAAATCTTTAGAGTATAGTAGTAGATGGTTACAAGAGTGTCCTGAGAACTTACATGAGAATGTAAAAGTTGGTACTATTCATTATTTCAGTGGAAAACTTAAATACAACAAGGTCTTACCATAGACGTATCCTACACAGGCTTGTTCATGGCAGAATATGGGACTCCTGCAGCTGCTAGAGCATTTTGACCTAAAATGGATAAAGACACAGTAATAAAACACTCTGTTATATGTATACTACAAGATATTCAATACGTATCTTTTGAGTGACAACATCCGTATTCTGTAGGATAAGCACCTGCTCTTGGCCATATCAGGGTAATCATAGTTGCCTTCTGGCTCCGGGCTTTTCAAACTGCAGCAACATAGAGAAGAGTGACAGACGGAGGGTTAGGGTCAACATGAGCCATCACTCTTATTCCTGAGGTTATTTCCTTTGCATGAGTAAACATTCAACTTTACTGTGACCCTAACCATTCATCAGAGGTAACTAAATTACAGGTACAGTCACATCTCGTACTTATAAGATGGTTTGTGATGAACTTGACCTGCAAATAGGATTGCAAAGGGGTGGAAAGTTTCCAGTTTTTAAATTTCTGGAAACTTTCCATGAGACGTTTAAGCTGGGGAATTTTGGAAATATTCCAAATCGAAAACACCACTTGGAATTGTGGAAATTTTA